>NC_090650.1:318177604-318480104 GCF_040937935.1 Hyperolius riggenbachi | reverse complement strand
ATTATTTGTGCATTTCACTTGTCTTAGTCTTTAGGCAGGTTTTTTCAGGCGCACGACCGTAGACCTACATGACTTCCGGTCCGACGCATATCACTGCAGGAGCCGCCCGGAAATGTAGGGTGATTTACCGTCTTCTGGTATGTACGATTAGTGCAGTCCTTGGTGGTTATACTTCCTCGTGGCTCTCACTTTTTCCTGCAGCACCATTTCTGTAGCCTGTCATTGTTTTTTTTTCACACTAGTATTTATTAAAGTATTATAAACATACGTATGTTATTCAAACAGATGCAGAAAAACGTATCTTCGAATTCAGTCTGGTATATCAGTATGAGAGAACTAAAGTAACAAAAAGAGGTATAACCATTGCATATTATAAAATATACAGCAACCACATGTTTTATATGTGTAAGTGCAGGAATAATTTTGTATCATTTGACTAATATCCCATGTGATTTTAATGCTTTCTCCAGAAACAATAAGTATTAGATGTTGTTATAACCGCTTATGGGGGCATTTTTTTGCCATCTGGAGATATTTTTATTTTTTTCCATTTTGGGTTTCTGTAAAGTAATCATAGAATCTAGCAATCTGGTGAGGTGTGGCATGGCTATTGAGGGGAAACGGAGTTGGGCCGTGCATGTGAAAGGGAATGTTGAACTTAAGTAGAAATAAAGCCGCAAGAGTTGGTTTTAAAAAAGCTGATGGGTTTTTTGCCAGTTTTCAAAAGACTACATTTTTGGAATGTAACCATTCCATACATTTCTTATTGTTTACCATTCATACTTCCTCTTTCACATACAAATAGTAAAACCTGCAAAAGATACATATTCCTTTAGATAGTAAGCTCACAAGGGCATTGGTTATCTCTCTTTGGTGTCTTTAGTTACTGTTGATTTTGGTTCATCGCTGTGGATCTGTCATTTTGACTTGTTTTATTGCCTATTATTTGTGCATTTCACTTGTCTTAGTCTTTAGGCAGGTTTTTTCAGGCGCACGACCGTAGACCTACATGACTTCCGGTCCGACGCAGATCACTGCAGGAGCCGCCCAGAAATGTAGGGTGATTTACCGTCTTCTGGTATGTACGATTAGTGCAGTCCTTGGTGGTTATACTTCCTCGTGGCTCTCACTTTTTCCTGCAGCACCATTTCTGTAGCCTGTCATTGTTTTTTTTTCACACTAGTATTTATTAAAGTATTATAAACATACGTATGTTATTCAAACAGATGCAGAAAAACGTATCTTCGAATTCAGTCTGGTATATCAGTATGAGAGAACTAAAGTAACAAAAAGAGGTATAACCATTGCATATTATAAAATATACAGCAACCACATGTTTTATATGTGTAAGTGCAGGAATAATTTTGTATCATTTGACTAATATCCCATGTGATTTTAATGCTTTCTCCAGAAACAATAAGTATTAGATGTTGTTATAACCGCTTATGGGGGCATTTTTTTGCCATCTGGAGATATTTTTATTTTTTTCCATTTTGGGTTTCTGTAAAGTAATCATAGAATCTAGCAATCTGGTGAGGTGTGGCATGGCTATTGAGGGGAAACGGAGTTGGGCCGTGCATGTGAAAGGGAATGTTGAACTTAAGTAGAAATAAAGCCGCAAGAGTTGGTTTTAAAAAAGCTGATGGGTTTTTTGCCAGTTTTCAAAAGACTACATTTTTGGAATGTAACCATTCCATACATTTCTTATTGTTTACCATTCATACTTCCTCTTTCACATACAAATAGTAAAACCTGCAAAAGATACATATTCCTTTAGATAGTAAGCTCACAAGGGCATTGGTTATCTCTCTTTGGTGTCTTTAGTTACTGTTGATTTTGGTTCATCGCTGTGGATCTGTCATTTTGACTTGTTTTATTGCCTATTATTTGTGCATTTCACTTGTCTTAGTCTTTAGGCAGGTTTTTTCAGGCGCACGACCGTAGACCTACATGACTTCCGGTCCGACGCAGATCACTGCAGGAGCCGCCCAGAAATGTAGGGTGATTTACCGTCTTCTGGTATGTACGATTAGTGCAGTCCTTGGTGGTTATACTTCCTCGTGGCTCTCACTTTTTCCTGCAGCACCATTTCTGTAGCCTGTCATTGTTTTTTTTTCACACTAGTATTTATTAAAGTATTATAAACATACGTATGTTATTCAAACAGATGCAGAAAAACGTATCTTCGAATTCAGTCTGGTATATCAGTATGAGAGAACTAAAGTAACAAAGAGAGGTATAACCATTGCATATTATAAAATATACAGCAACCACATGTTTTATATGTGTAAGTGCAGGAATAATTTTGTATCATTTGACTAATATCCCATGTGATTTTAATGCTTTCTCCAGAAACAATAAGTATTAGATGTTGTTATAACCACTTATGGGGGTAATTTTTTGCCATCTGGAGATATTTTTAGGTTATTTTTTTTCCATTTTGGGTTGCTGTAAAGTAATCATAGAATCTAGCAATCTGGTGAGGTGTGGCATGGCTATTGAGGGGAAACGGAGGAGGCCATGCATGTGAAAGGGAATGTTGAACTTAAAGAAGTAGAAATAAAGCCGCAAGAGTTGGTTTTAAAAAAGCTGATTTTTTTTTGCCAGTTTTCAAAAGACTATATTTTTGGAATGTAACCATACCATACATTTCTTATTGTTTACCATTCATACTTCCTCTTTCACATACAAATAGTGAAACCTGCAAAAGATACATATTCCTTTAGATAGTAAGCTCACAAGGGCATTGGTTATCTCTCTTTGGTGTCTTTAGTTACTGTTGATTTTGGTTCATCGCTGTGGATCTGTCATTTTGACTTGTTTTATTGTCTATTATTTGTGCATTTCACTTGTCTTAGTCTTTAGGCAGGTTTTTTCAGGCGCACGACCGTAGACCTACATGACTTCCGGTCCGACGCAGATCACTGCAGGAGCCGCCCAGAAATGTAGGTACGCGCTTGGGTTAGATGGAGCTCTTCCGGAGCATCGCACCGCAGTGTGGGGAGTGTAAACTCCCCATACATTCTTGTTGCCAGGTAGCGTGATGTGATAAATGTACCGCACTGCAACGCCCTAGTGTGAAAAATCCCTTACGGTCATTATGAATATATTTCTTGTTATGTTATTTTTGTATATAGTATTTATAGAAGATGAAACAATGACAACAGGAAAATGTATGGGTAAAGGTTTTTCCCTCTAAAGCAAATTAGTGTATGTTTTTTTGGGTGATTTACCGTCTTCTGGTATGTACGATTAGTGCAGTCCTTGGTGGTTATACTTCCTCGTGGCTCTCACTTTATCCTGCAGCACCATTTCTGTAGCCTGTCATTGTTTTTTTTTCACACTAGTATTTATTAAAGTATTATAAACATACGTATGTTATTTAAACAGATGCAGAAAAATGTATCTTCAAATTCAGTCTGGTATATCAGTATGAGAGAACTAAAGTAACAAAGAGAGGTATAACCATTGCATATTATAAAATATACAGCAACCACATGTTTTATATGTGTAAGTGCAGGAATAATTTTGTATCATTTGACTAATATCCCATGTGATTTTAATGCTTTCTCCGGAAACAATAAGTATTAGATGTTGTTATAACCGCTTATGGGGGCATTTTTTTGCCATCTGGAGATATTTTTATTTTATTTTTTTTCCATTTTGGGTTTCTGTAAAGTAATCATAGAATCTAGCAATCTGGTGAGGTGTGGCATGGCTATTGAGGGGAAACGGAGGAGGCCGTGCATGTGAAAGGGAATGTTGAACTTAAAGAAGTAGAAATAAAGCTGCAAGAGTTGGTTTTAAAAAAGCTGATGGGTTTTTTGCCAGTTTTCAAAAGACTACATTTTTGGAATGTAACCATTCCATACATTTCTAATTGTTTACCATTCATACTTCCTCTTTCACATAGAAATATTGAAACCTGCAAAAGATACATATTCCTTTAGATAGTAAGCTCACAAGGGCATTGGTTATCTCTCTTTGGTGTCTTTAGTTACTGTTGATTTTGGTTCATCGCTGTGGGTTTGTCATTTTGACTTGTTTTATTGTCTATTATTTGTGCATTTCACTTGTCTTAGTCTTTAGGCAGGTTTTTTCAGGCGCACGACCGTAGACCTACATGACTTCCGGTCCGACGCAGATCACTGCAGGAGCCGCCCAGAAATGTAGGGTGATTTACCGTCTTCTGGTATGTACGATTAGTGCTGTCCTTGGTGGTTATACTTCCTCGTGGCTCTCACTTTTTCCTGCAGCACCATTTCTGTAGCCTGTCATTGTTTTTTTTTCACACTAGTATTTATTAAAGTATTATAAACATACGTATGTTATTCAAACAGATGCAGAAAAACGTATCTTCGAATTCAGTCTGGTATATCAGTATGAGAGAACTAAAGTAACAAAGAGAGGTATAACCATTGCATATTATAAAATATACAGCAACCACATGTTTTATATGTGTAAGTGCAGGAATAATTTTGTATCATTTGACTAATATCCCATGTGATTTTAATGCTTTCTCCAGAAACAATAAGTATTAGATGTTGTTATAACCGCTTATGGGGGTATTTTTTTGCCATCTGGAGATATTTTTAGGTTATTTTTTTTCCATTTTGGGTTGCTGTAAAGTAATCATAGAATCTAGCAATCTGGTGAGGTGTGGCATGGCTATTGAGGGGAAACGGAGGAGGCCATGCATGTGAAAGGGAATGTTGAACTTAAAGAAGTAGAAATAAAGCCGCAAGAGTTGGTTTTAAAAAAGCTGATTTTTTTTTTTGCCAGTTTTCAAAAGACTATATTTTTGGAATGTAACCATACCATACATTTGTAATTGTTTACCATTCATACTTCCTCTTTCACATACAAATAGTGAAACCTGCAAAAGATACATATTCCTTTAGATAGTAAGCTCACAAGGACATTGGTTATCTCTCTTTGGTGTCTTTAGTTACTGTTGATTTTGGTTCATCGCTGTGAATCTGTCATTTTGACTTGTTTTATTGTCTATTATTTGTGCATTTTACTTGTCTTAGTCTTTAGGCAGTTTTTTTCAGGCGCACGACCGTAGACCTACATGACTTCCGGTCCGACGCAGATCACTGCAGGAGCCGCCCAGAAATGTAGGTACGCGCTTGGGTTAGATGGAGCTCTTCCGGAGCATCGCACCGCAGTGTGGGGAGTGTAAACTCCCCATACATTCTTGTTGCCAGGTAGCGTGATGTGATAAATGTACCGCACTGCAACGCCCTAGTGTGAAAAATCCCTTACGGTCATTATGAATATATTTCTTGTTATGTTATTTTTGTATATAGTATTTATAGAAGATGAAACAATGACAACAGGAAAATGTATGAGTAAAGGTCTTTCCCTCTAAAGCAAATTAGTGTATGCTTTTTTGGGTGATTTACCGTCTTCTGGTATGTACGATTCGTGCAGTCCTTGGTGGTTATACTTCCTCGTGGCCCTCACTTTTTCCTGCAGCACCATTTCTGTAGCCTGTCATTGTTTTTTTTTCACACTAGTATTTATTAAAGTATTATAAACATACGTATGTTATTTAAACAGATGCAGAAAAATGTATCTTCGAATTCAGTCTTGTATATCAGTATGAGAGAACTAAAGTAACAAAGAGAGGTATAACCATTGCATATTGTAAAATATAGAGCAACCACATGTTTTATATGTGTAAGTGCAGGAATAATTTTGTATCATTTGACTAATATCCCATGTGATTGTAAAGCTTTCTCCAGAAACAACAAGTATTAGATGTTGTTATAACCACTTATGGGGGCATTTTTTTGCCATCTGGAGATATTTTTAGGTTATTTTTTTTTCCATTTTGGGTTTCTGTAAAGTAATCATAGAATCTAGCAATCTGGTGAGGTGTGGCATGGCTATTGAGGGGAAACGGAGGAGGCCGTGCATGTGAAAGGGAATGTTGAACTTAAAGAAGTAGAAATAAAGCTGCAAGAGTTGGTTTTAAAAAAGCTGATGGTTTTTTTGCCAGTTTTCAAAAGACTACATTTTTGGAATGTAACCATTCCATACATTTCTAATTGTTTACCATTCATACTTCCTCTTTCACATAGAAATAGTGAAACCTGCAAAAGATACATATTCCTTTAGATAGTAAGCTCACAAGGGCATTGGTTATCTCTCTTTGGTGTCTTTAGTTACTGTTGATTTTGGTTCATCGCTGTAGATCTGTCATTTTGACTTGTTTTATTGCCTATTATTTGTGCATTTCACTTGTCTTAGTCTTTAGGCAGGTTTTTTCAGGCGCACGACCGTAGACCTACATGACTTCCGGTCCGACGCAGATCACTGCAGGAGCCGCCCAGAAATGTAGGGTGATTTACCGTCTTCTGGTATGTACGATTAGTGCAGTCCTTGGTGGTTATACTTCCTCGTGGCTCTCACTTTTTCCTGCAGCACCATTTCTGTAGCCTGTCATTGTTTTTTTTTCACACTAGTATTTATTAAAGTATTATAAACATACGTATGTTATTCAAACAGATGCAGAAAAACGTATCTTCGAATTCAGTCTGGTATATCAGTATGAGAGAACTAAAGTAACAAAGAGAGGTATAACCATTGCATATTATAAAATATACAGCAACCACGTGTTTTATATGTGTAAGTGCAGGAATAATTTTGTATCATTTGACTAATATCCCATGTGATTTTAATGCTTTCTCCAGAAACAATAAGTATTAGATGTTGTTATAACCGCTTATGGGGGTAATTTTTTGCCATCTGGAGATATTTTTAGGTTATTTTTTTTCCATTTTGGGTTGCTGTAAAGTAATCATAGAATCTAGCAATCTGGTGAGGTGTGGCATGGCTATTGAGGGGAATCGGAGGAGGCCATGCATGTGAAAGGGAATGTTGAACTTAAAGAAGTAGAAATAAAGCCGCAAGAGTTGGTTTTAAAAAAGCTGATTTTTTTTTGCCAGTTTTCAAAAGACTATATTTTTGGAATGTAACCATACCATACATTTCTTATTGTTTACCATTCATACTTCCTCTTTCACATACAAATAGTGAAACCTGCAAAAGATACATATTCCTTTAGATAGTAAGCTCACAAGGGCATTGGTTATCTCTCTTTGGTGTCTTTAGTTACTGTTGATTTTGGTTCATCGCTGTGGATCTGTCATTTTGACTTGTTTTATTGTCTATTATTTGTGCATTTCACTTGTCGTAGTCTTTAGGCAGGTTTTTTCAGGCGCACGACCGTAGACCTACATGTCTTCCGGTCCGACGCAGATCACTGCAGGAGCCGCCCAGAAATGTAGGGTGATTTACCGTCTTCTGGTATGTACGATTAGTGCAGTCCTTGGTGGTTATACTTCCTCGTGGCTCTCACTTTTTCCTGCAGCACCATTTCTGTAGCCTGTCATTGTTTTTTTTTCACACTAGTATTTATTAAAGTATTATAAACATACGTATGTTATTCAAACAGATGCAGAAAAACGTATCTTCGAATTCAGTCTGGTATATCAGTATGAGAGAACTAAAGTAACAAAAAGAGGTATAACCATTGCATATTATAAAATATACAGCAACCACATGTTTTATATGTGTAAGTGCAGGAATAATTTTGTATCATTTGACTAATATCCCATGTGATTTTAATGCTTTCTCCAGAAACAATAAGTATTAGATGTTGTTATAACCGCTTATGGGGGCATTTTTTTGCCATCTGGAGATATTTTTATTTTTTTCCATTTTGGGTTTCTGTAAAGTAATCATAGAATCTAGCAATCTGGTGAGGTGTGGCATGGCTATTGAGGGGAAACGGAGTTGGGCCGTGCATGTGAAAGGGAATGTTGAACTTAAGTAGAAATAAAGCCGCAAGAGTTGGTTTTAAAAAAGCTGATGGGTTTTTTGCCAGTTTTCAAAAGACTACATTTTTGGAATGTAACCATTCCATACATTTCTTATTGTTTACCATTCATACTTCCTCTTTCACATACAAATAGTAAAACCTGCAAAAGATACATATTCCTTTAGATAGTAAGCTCACAAGGGCATTGGTTATCTCTCTTTGGTGTCTTTAGTTACTGTTGATTTTGGTTCATCGCTGTGGATCTGTCATTTTGACTTGTTTTATTGCCTATTATTTGTGCATTTCACTTGTCTTAGTCTTTAGGCAGGTTTTTTCAGGCGCACGACCGTAGACCTACATGACTTCCGGTCCGACGCAGATCACTGCAGGAGCCGCCCAGAAATGTAGGGTGATTTACCGTCTTCTGGTATGTACGATTAGTGCAGTCCTTGGTGGTTATACTTCCTCGTGGCTCTCACTTTTTCCTGCAGCACCATTTCTGTAGCCTGTCATTGTTTTTTTTTCACACTAGTATTTATTAAAGTATTATAAACATACGTATGTTATTCAAACAGATGCAGAAAAACGTATCTTCGAATTCAGTCTGGTATATCAGTATGAGAGAACTAAAGTAACAAAGAGAGGTATAACCATTGCATATTATAAAATATACAGCAACCACATGTTTTATATGTGTAAGTGCAGGAATAATTTTGTATCATTTGACTATTATCCCATGTGATTTTAATGCTTTCTCCAGAAACAATAAGTATTAGATGTTGTTATAACCACTTATGGGGGTAATTTTTTGCCATCTGGAGATATTTTTAGGTTATTTTTTTTCCATTTTGGGTTGCTGTAAAGTAATCATAGAATCTAGCAATCTGGTGAGGTGTGGCACGGCTATTGAGGGGAAACGGAGGAGGCCATGCATGTGAAAGGGAATGTTGAACTTAAAGAAGTAGAAATAAAGCCGCAAGAGTTGGTTTTAAAAAAGCTGATTTTTTTTTTGCCAGTTTTCAAAAGACTATATTTTTGGAATGTAACCATACCATACATTTCTTATTGTTTACCATTCATACTTCCTCTTTCACATACAAATAGTGAAACCTGCAAAAGATACATATTCCTTTAGATAGTAAGCTCACAAGGGCATTGGTTATCTCTCTTTGGTGTCTTTAGTTACTGTTGATTTTGGTTCATCGCTGTGGATCTGTCATTTTGACTTGTTTTATTGTCTATTATTTGTGCATTTCACTTGTCTTAGTCTTTAGGCAGGTTTTTTCAGGCGCACGACCGTAGACCTACATGACTTCCGGTCCGACGCAGATCACTGCAGGATCCGCCCAGAAATGTAGGTACGCGCTTGGGTTAGATGGAGCTCTTCCGGAGCATCGCACCGCAGTGTGGGGAGTGTAAACTCCCCATACATTCTTGTTGCCAGGTAGCGTGATGTGATAAATGTACCGCACTGCAACGCCCTAGTGTGAAAAATCCCTTACGGTCATTATGAATATATTTCTTGTTATGTTATTTTTGTATATAGTATTTATAGAAGATGAAACAATGACAACAGGAAAATGTATGGGTAAAGGTTTTTCCCTCTAAAGCAAATTAGTGTATGTTTTTTTGGGTGATTTACCGTCTTCTGGTATGTACGATTAGTGCAGTCCTTGGGGGTATACTTCCTCGTGGCTCTCACTTTATCCTGCAGCACCATTTCTGTAGCCTGTCATTGTTTTTTTTTCACACTAGTATTTATTAAAGTATTATAAACATACGTATGTTATTTAAACAGATGCAGAAAAATGTATCTTCAAATTCAGTCTGGTATATCAGTATGAGAGAACTAAAGTAACAAAGAGAGGTATAACCATTGCATATTATAAAATATACAGCAACCACATGTTTTATATGTGTAAGTGCAGGAATAATTTTGTATCATTTGACTAATATCCCATGTGATTTTAATGCTTTCTCCGGAAACAATAAGTATTAGATGTTGTTATAACCGCTTATGGGGGCATTTTTTTGCCATCTGGAGATATTTTTATTTTATTTTTTTTCCATTTTGGGTTTCTGTAAAGTAATCATAGAATCTAGCAATCTGGTGAGGTGTGGCATGGCTATTGAGGGGAAACGGAGGAGGCCGTGCATGTGAAAGGGAATGTTGAACTTAAAGAAGTAGAAATAAAGCTGCAAGAGTTGGTTTTAAAAAAGCTGATGGGTTTTTTGCCAGTTTTCAAAAGACTACATTTTTGGAATGTAACCATTCCATACATTTCTAATTGTTTACCATTCATACTTCCTCTTTCACATAGAAATATTGAAACCTGCAAAAGATACATATTCCTTTAGATAGTAAGCTCACAAGGGCATTGGTTATCTCTCTTTGGTGTCTTTAGTTACTGTTGATTTTGGTTCATCGCTGTGGGTTTGTCATTTTGACTTGTTTTATTGTCTATTATTTGTGCATTTCACTTGTCTTAGTCTTTAGGCAGGTTTTTTCAGGCGCACGACCGTAGACCTACATGACTTCCGGTCCGACGCAGATCACTGCAGGAGCCGCCCAGAAATGTAGGGTGATTTACCGTCTTCTGGTATGTACGATTAGTGCAGTCCTTGGTGGTTATACTTCCTCGTGGCTCTCACTTTTTCCTGCAGCACCATTTCTGTAGCCTGTCATTGTTTTTTTTCACACTAGTATTTATTAAAGTATTATAAACATACGTATGTTATTCAAACAGATGCAGAAAAACGTATCTTCGAATTCAGTCTGGTATATCAGTATGAGAGAACTAAAGTAACAAAGAGAGGTATAACCATTGCATATTATAAAATATACAGCAACCACATGTTTTATATGTGTAAGTGCAGGAATAATTTTGTATCATTTGACTAATATCCCATGTGATTTTAATGCTTTCTCCGGAAACAATAAGTATTAGATGTTGTTATAACCGCTTATGGGGGCATTTTTTTGCCATCTGGAGATATTTTTATTTTATTTTTTTTCCATTTTGGGTTTCTGTAAAGTAATCATAGAATCTAGCAATCTGGTGAGGTGTGGCATGGCTATTGAGGGGAAACGGAGGAGGCCGTGCATGTGAAAGGGAATGTTGAACTTAAAGAAGTAGAAATAAAGCTGCAAGAGTTGGTTTTAAAAAAGCTGATGGGTTTTTTGCCAGTTTTCAAAAGACTACATTTTTGGAATGTAACCATTCCATACATTTCTAATTGTTTACCATTCATACTTCCTCTTTCACATAGAAATATTGAAACCTGCAAAAGATACATATTCCTTTACATAGTAAGCTCACAAGGGCATTGGTTATCTCTCTTTGGTGTCTTTAGTTACTGTTGATTTTGGTTCATCGCTGTGGGTTTGTCATTTTGACTTGTTTTATTGTCTATTATTTGTGCATTTCACTTGTCTTAGTCTTTAGGCAGGTTTTTTCAGGCGCACGACCGTAGACCTACATGACTTCCGGTCCGACGCAGATCACTGCAGGAGCCGCCCAGAAATGTAGGGTGATTTACCGTCTTCTGGTATGTACGATTAGTGCAGTCCTTGGTGGTTATACTTCCTCGTGGCTCTCACTTTTTCCTGCAGCACCATTTCTGTAGCCTGTCATTGTTTTTTTTTCACACTAGTATTTATTAAAGTATTATAAACATACGTATGTTATTCAAACAGATGCAGAAAAACGTATCTTCGAATTCAGTCTGGTATATCAGTATGAGAGAACTAAAGTAACAAAGAGAGGTATAACCATTGCATATTATAAAATATACAGCAACCACATGTTTTATATGTGTAAGTGCAGGAATAATTTTGTATCATTTGACTAATATCCCATGTGATTTTAATGCTTTCTCCAGAAACAATAAGTATTAGATGTTGTTATAACCACTTATGGGGGTAATTTTTTGCCATCTGGAGATATTTTTAGGTTATTTTTTTTCCATTTTGGGTTGCTGTAAAGTAATCATAGAATCTAGCAATCTGGTGAGGTGTGGCACGGCTATTGAGGGGAAACGGAGGAGGCCATGCATGTGAAAGGGAATGTTGAACTTAAAGAAGTAGAAATAAAGCCGCAAGAGTTGGTTTTAAAAAAGCTGATTTTTTTTTTGCCAGTTTTCAAAAGACTATATTTTTGGAATGTAACCATACCATACATTTCTTATTGTTTACCATTCATACTTCCTCTTTCACATACAAATAGTGAAACCTGCAAAAGATACATATTCCTTTAGATAGTAAGCTCACAAGGGCATTGGTTATCTCTCTTTGGTGTCTTTAGTTACTGTTGATTTTGGTTCATCGCTGTGGATCTGTCATTTTGACTTGTTTTATTGTCTATTATTTGTGCATTTCACTTGTCTTAGTCTTTAGGCAGGTTTTTTCAGGCGCACGACCGTAGACCTACATGACTTCCGGTCCGACGCAGATCACTGCAGGAGCCGCCCAGAAATGTAGGTACGCGCTTGGGTTAGATGGAGCTCTTCCGGAGCATCGCACCGCAGTGTGGGGAGTGTAAACTCCCCATACATTCTTGTTGCCAGGTAGCGTGATGTGATAAATGTACCGCACTGCAACGCCCTAGTGTGAAAAATCCCTTACGGTCATTATGAATATATTTCTTGTTATGTTATTTTTGTATATAGTATTTATAGAAGATGAAACAATGACAACAGGAAAATGTATGGGTAAAGGTTTTTCCCTCTAAAGCAAATTAGTGTATGTTTTTTTGGGTGATTTACCGTCTTCTGGTATGTACGATTAGTGCAGTCCTTGGTGGTTATACTTCCTCGTGGCTCTCACTTTATCCTGCAGCACCATTTCTGTAGCCTGTCATTGTTTTTTTTTCACACTAGTATTTATTAAAGTATTATAAACATACGTATGTTATTTAAACAGATGCAGAAAAATGTATCTTCAAATTCAGTCTGGTATATCAGTATGAGAGAACTAAAGTAACAAAGAGAGGTATAACCATTGCATATTATAAAATATACAGCAACCACATGTTTTATATGTGTAAGTGCAGGAATAATTTTGTATCATTTGACTAATATCCCATGTGATTTTAATGCTTTCTCCGGAAACAATAAGTATTAGATGTTGTTATAACCGCTTATGGGGGCATTTTTTTGCCATCTGGAGATATTTTTATTTTATTTTTTTTCCATTTTGGGTTTCTGTAAAGTAATCATAGAATCTAGCAATCTGGTGAGGTGTGGCATGGCTATTGAGGGGAAACGGAGGAGGCCGTGCATGTGAAAGGGAATGTTGAACTTAAAGAAGTAGAAATAAAGCTGCAAGAGTTGGTTTTAAAAAAGCTGATGGGTTTTTTGCCAGTTTTCAAAAGACTACATTTTTGGAATGTAACCATTCCATACATTTCTAATTGTTTACCATTCATACTTCCTCTTTCACATAGAAATATTGAAACCTGCAAAAGATACATATTCCTTTAGATAGTAAGCTCACAAGGGCATTGGTTATCTCTCTTTGGTGTCTTTAGTTACTGTTGATTTTGGTTCATCGCTGTGGGTTTGTCATTTTGACTTGTTTTATTGTCTATTATTTGTGCATTTCACTTGTCTTAGTCTTTAGGCAGGTTTTTTCAGGCGCACGACCGTAGACCTACATGACTTCCGGTCCGACGCAGATCACTGCAGGAGCCGCCCAGAAATGTAGGGTGATTTACCGTCTTCTGGTATGTACGATTAGTGCAGTCCTTGGTGGTTATACTTCCTCGTGGCTCTCACTTTTTCCTGCAGCACCATTTCTGTAGCCTGTCATTGTTTTTTTTCACACTAGTATTTATTAAAGTATTATAAACATACGTATGTTATTCAAACAGATGCAGAAAAACGTATCTTCGAATTCAGTCTGGTATATCAGTATGAGAGAACTAAAGTAACAAAGAGAGGTATAACCATTGCATATTATAAAATATACAGCAACCACATGTTTTATATGTGTAAGTGCAGGAATAATTTTGTATCATTTGACTAATATCCCATGTGATTTTAATGCTTTCTCCGGAAACAATAAGTATTAGATGTTGTTATAACCGCTTATGGGGGCATTTTTTTGCCATCTGGAGATATTTTTATTTTATTTTTTTCCATTTTGGGTTTCTGTAAAGTAATCATAGAATCTAGCAATCTGGTGAGGTGTGGCATGGCTATTGAGGGGAAACGGAGGAGGCCGTGCATGTGAAAGGGAATGTTGAACTTAAAGAAGTAGAAATAAAGCTGCAAGAGTTGGTTTTAAAAAAGCTGATGGGTTTTTTGCCAGTTTTCAAAAGACTACATTTTTGGAATGTAACCATTCCATACATTTCTAATTGTTTACCATTCATACTTCCTCTTTCACATAGAAATATTGAAACCTGCAAAAGATACATATTCCTTTAGATAGTAAGCTCACAAGGGCATTGGTTATCTCTCTTTGGTGTCTTTAGTTACTGTTGATTTTGGTTCATCGCTGTGGGTTTGTCATTTTGACTTGTTTTATTGTCTATTATTTGTGCATTTCACTTGTCTTAGTCTTTAGGCAGGTTTTTTCAGGCGCACGACCGTAGACCTACATGACTTCCGGTCCGACGCAGATCACTGCAGGAGCCGCCCAGAAATGTAGGGTGATTTACCGTCTTCTGGTATGTACGATTAGTGCAGTCCTTGGTGGTTATACTTCCTCGTGGCTCTCACTTTTTCCTGCAGCACCATTTCTGTAGCCTGTCATTGTTTTTTTTCACACTAGTATTTATTAAAGTATTATAAACATACGTATGTTATTCAAACAGATGCAGAAAAACGTATCTTCGAATTCAGTCTGGTATATCAGTATGAGAGAACTAAAGTAACAAAGAGAGGTATAACCATTGCATATTATAAAATATACAGCAACCACATGTTTTATATGTGTAAGTGCAGGAATAATTTTGTATCATTTGACTAATATCCCATGTGATTTTAATGCTTTCTCCAGAAACATTAAGTATTAGATGTTGTTATAACCGCTTATGGGGGTATTTTTTTGCCATCTGGAGATATTTTTAGGTTATTTTTTTTCCATTTTGGGTTGCTGTAAAGTAATCATAGAATCTAGCAATCTGGTGAGGTGTGGCATGGCTATTGAGGGGAAACGGAGGAGGCCATGCATGTGAAAGGGAATGTTGAACTTAAAGAAGTAGAAATAAAGCCGCAAGAGTTGGTTTTAAAAAAGCTGATTTTTTTTTTTGCCAGTTTTCAAAAGACTATATTTTTGGAATGTAACCATACCATACATTTGTAATTGTTTACCATTCATACTTCCTCTTTCACATACAAATAGTGAAACCTGCAAAAGATACATATTCCTTTAGATAGTAAGCTCACAAGGACATTGGTTATCTCTCTTTGGTGTCTTTAGTTACTGTTGATTTTGGTTCATCGCTGTGAATCTGTCATTTTGACTTGTTTTATTGTCTATTATTTGTGCATTTCACTTGTCTTAGTCTTTAGGCAGTTTTTTTCAGGCGCACGACCGTAGACCTACATGACTTCCGGTCCGACGCAGATCACTGCAGGAGCCGCCCAGAAATGTAGGTACGCGCTTGGGTTAGATGGAGCTCTTCCGGAGCATCGCACCGCAGTGTGGGGAGTGTAAACTCCCCATACATTCTTGTTGCCAGGTAGCGTGATGTGATAAATGTACCGCACTGCAACGCCCTAGTGTGAAAAATCCCTTACGGTCATTATGAATATATTTCTTGTTATGTTATTTTTGTATATAGTATTTATAGAAGATGAAACAATGACAACAGGAAAATGTATGAGTAAAGGTCTTTCCCTCTAAAGCAAATTAGTGTATGCTTTTTTGGGTGATTTACCGTCTTTTGGTATGTACGATTCGTGCAGTCCTTGGTGGTTATACTTCCTCGTGGCCCTCACTTTTTCCTGCAGCACCATTTCTGTAGCCTGTCATTGTTTTTTTTTCATACTAGTATTTATTAAAGTATTATAAACATACGTATGTTATTTAAACAGATGCAGAAAAATGTATCTTCGAATTCAGTCTTGTATATCAGTATGAGAGAACTAAAGTAACAAAGAGAGGTATAACCATTGCATATTGTAAAATATAGAGCAACCACATGTTTTATATGTGTAAGTGCAGGAATAATTTTGTATCATTTGACTAATATCCCATGTGATTGTAAAGCTTTCTCCAGAAATAACAAGTATTAGATGTTGTTATAACCACTTATGGGGGCATTTTTTTGCCATCTGGAGATATTTTTAGGTTATTTTTTTTTCCATTTTGGGTTTCTGTAAAGTAATCATAGAATCTAGCAATCTGGTGAGGTGTGGCATGGCTATTGAGGGGAAACGGAGGAGGCCGTGCATGTGAAAGGGAATGTTGAACTTAAAGAAGTAGAAATAAAGCTGCAAGAGTTGGTTTTAAAAAAGCTGATGGTTTTTTTGCCAGTTTTCAAAAGACTACATTTTTGGAATGTAACCATTCCATACATTTCTAATTGTTTACCATTCATACTTCCTCTTTCACATAGAAATAGTGAAACCTGCAAAAGATACATATTCCTTTAGATAGTAAGCTCACAAGGGCATTGGTTATCTCTCTTTGGTGTCTTTAGTTACTGTTGATTTTGGTTCATCGCTGTAGATCTGTCATTTTGACTTGTTTTATTGCCTATTATTTGTGCATTTCACTTGTCTTAGTCTTTAGGCAGGTTTTTTCAGGCGCACGACCGTAGACCTACATGACTTCCGGTCCGACGCAGATCACTGCAGGAGCCGCCCAGAAATGTAGGGTGATTTACCGTCTTCTGGTATGTACGATTAGTGCAGTCCTTGGTGGTTATACTTCCTCGTGGCTCTCACTTTTTCCTGCAGCACCATTTCTGTAGCCTGTCATTGTTTTTTTTTCACACTAGTATTTATTAAAGTATTATAAACATACGTATGTTATTCAAACAGATGCAGAAAAACGTATCTTCGAATTCAGTCTGGTATATCAGTATGAGAGAACTAAAGTAACAAAGAGAGGTATAACCATTGCATATTATAAAATATACAGCAACCACGTGTTTTATATGTGTAAGTGCAGGAATAATTTTGTATCATTTGACTAATATCCCATGTGATTTTAATGCTTTCTCCAGAAACAATAAGTATTAGATGTTGTTATAACCGCTTATGGGGGTAATTTTTTGCCATCTGGAGATATTTTTAGGTTATTTTTTTTCCATTTTGGGTTGCTGTAAAGTAATCATAGAATCTAGCAATCTGGTGAGGTGTGGCATGGCTATTGAGGGGAATCGGAGGAGGCCATGCATGTGAAAGGGAATGTTGAACTTAAAGAAGTAGAAATAAAGCCGCAAGAGTTGGTTTTAAAAAAGCTGATTTTTTTTGCCAGTTTTCAAAAGACTATATTTTTGGAATGTAACCATACCATACATTTCTTATTGTTTACCATTCATACTTCCTCTTTCACATACAAATAGTGAAACCTGCAAAAGATACATATTCCTTTAGATAGTAAGCTCACAAGGGCATTGGTTATCTCTCTTTGGTGTCTTTAGTTACTGTTGATTTTGGTTCATCGCTGTGGATCTGTCATTTTGACTTGTTTTATTGTCTATTATTTGTGCATTTCACTTGTCGTAGTCTTTAGGCAGGTTTTTTCAGGCGCACGACCGTAGACCTACATGTCTTCCGGTCCGACGCAGATCACTGCAGGAGCCGCCCAGAAATGTAGGTACGCGCTTGGGTTAGATGGAGCTCTTCCGGAGCATCGCACCGCAGTGTGGGGAGTGTAAACTCCCCATACATTCTTGTTGCCAGGTAGCGTGATGTGATAAATGTACCGCACTGCAACGCCCTAGTGTGAAAAATCCCTTACGGTCATTATGAATATATTTCTTGTTATGTTATTTTTGTATATAGTATTTATAGAAGCTGAAACAATGACAACAGGAAAATGTATGAGTAAAGGTTTTCCCCTCTAAAGCAAATTAGTGTATGTTTTTTTGGGTGATTTACCGTCTTCTGGTATGTACGATTAGTGCAGTCCTTGGTGGTTATACTTCCTCGTGGCTCTCACTTTATCCTGCAGCACCATTTCTGTAGCCTGTCATTGTTTTTTTTTCACACTAGTATTTATTAAAGTATTATAAACATACATATGTTATTTAAACAGATGCAGAAAAATGTATCTTCGAATTCAGTCTGGTATATCAGTATGAGAGAACTAAAGTAACAAAGAGAGGTATAACCATTGCATATTATAAAATATACAGCAACCACATGTTTTATATGTGTAAGTGCAGGAATAATTTTGTATCATTTGACTAATATCCCATGTGATTTTAATGCTTTCTCCGGAAACAATAAGTATTAGATGTTGTTATAACCGCTTATGGGGGCATTTTTTTGCCATCTGGAGATATTTTTATTTTATTTTTTTTCCATTTTGGGTTTCTGTAAAGTAATCATAGAATCTAGCAATCTGGTGAGGTGTGGCATGGCTATTGAGGGGAAACGGAGGAGGCCGTGCATGTGAAAGGGAATGTTGAACTTAAAGAAGTAGAAATAAAGCCGCAAGAGTTGGTTTTAAAAAAGCTAATGGGTTTTTTGCCAGTTTTCAAAAGACTACATTTTTGGAATGTAACCATTCCATACATTTCTAATTGTTTACCATTCATACTTCCTCTTTCACATAGAAATATTGAAACCTGCAAAAGATACATATTCCTTTCGATAGTAAGCTCACAAGGGCATTGGTTATCTCTCTTTGGTGTCTTTAGTTACTGTTGATTTTGGTTCATCGCTGTGGGTTTGTCATTTTGACTTGTTTTATTGTCTATTATTTGTGCATTTCACTTGTCTTAGTCTTTAGGCAGGTTTTTTCAGGCGCACGACCGTAGACCTACATGACTTCCGGTCCGATGCAGATCACTGCAGGAGCCGCCCAGAAATGTAGGGTGATTTACCGTCTTCTGGTATGTACGATTAGTGCAGTCCTTGGTGGTTATTCTTCCTCGTGGCTCTCACTTTTTCCTGCAGCACCATTTCTGTAGCCTGTCATTGTTTTTTTTTCACACTAGTATTTATTAAAGTATTATAAACATACGTATGTTATTCAAACAGATGCAGAAAAACGTATCTTCGAATTCAGTCTGGTATATCAGTATGAGAGAACTAAAGTAACAAAGAGAGGTATAACCATTGCACATTATAAAATATACAGCAACCACATGTTTTATATGTGTAAGTGCAGGAATAATTTTGTATCATTTGACTAATATCCCATGTGATTGTAAAGCTTTCTCCAGAAACAACAAGTATTAGATGTTGTTATAACCACTTATGGGGGCATTTTTTTGCCATCTGGAGATTTTTTAGGTTATTTTTTTTTCCATTTTGGGTTTCTGTAAAGTAATCATAGAATCTAGCAATCTGGTGAGGTGTGGCATGGCTATTGAGGGGAAACGGAGGAGGCCGTGCATGTGAAAGGGAATGTTGAACTTAAAGAAGTAGAAATAAAGCTGCAAGAGTTGGTTTTAAAAAAGCTGATGGTTTTTTTGCCAGTTTTCAAAAGACTACATTTTTGGAATGTAACCATTCCATACATTTCTAATTGTTTACCATTCATACTTCCTCTTTCACATAGAAATAGTGAAACCTGCAAAAGATACATATTCCTTTAGATAGTAAGCTCACAAGGGCATTGGTTATCTCTCTTTGGTGTCTTTAGTTACTGTTGATTTTGGTTCATCGCTGTAGATCTGTCATTTTGACTTGTTTTATTGCCTATTATTTGTGCATTTCACTTGTCTTAGTCTTTAGGCAGGTTTTTTCAGGCGCACGACCGTAGACCTACATGACTTCCGGTCCGACGCAGATCACTGCAGGAGCCGCCCAGAAATGTAGGGTGATTTACCGTCTTCTAATATGTACGATTAGTGCAGTCCTTGGTGGTTATACTTCCTCGTGGCTCTCACTTTTTCCTGCAGCACCATTTCTGTAGCCTGTCATTGTTTTTTTTTCACACTAGTATTTATTAAAGTATTATAAACATATGTATGTTATTTAAACAGATGCAGAAAAATGTATCTTCGAATTCAGTCTGGTATATCAGTATGAGAGAACTAAAGTAACAAAGAGAGGTATAACCATTGCATATTATAAAATAGATGGATCTGTCATTTTGACTTGTTTTATTGTCTATTATTTGTGCATTTCACTTGTCTTAGTCTTTAGGCAGGTTTTTTCAGGCGCACGACCGTAGACCTACATGACTTCCGGTCCGACGCAGATCACTGCAGGAGCCGCCCAGAAATGTAGGTACACGCTTGGGTTAGATGGAGCTCTTCCGGAGCATCGCACCGCAGTGTGGGGAGTGTAAACTCCCCATACATTCTTGTTGCCAGGTAGCGTGATGTGATAAATGTACCGCACTGCAACGCCCTAGTGTGAAAAATCCCTTACGGTCATTATGAATATATTTCTTGTTATGTTATTTTTGTATATAGTATTTATAGAAGATGAAACAATGACAACAGGAAAATGTATGAGTAAAGGTTTTTCCCTCTAAAGCAAATTAGTGTATGTTTTTTTGGGTGATTTACCGTCTTCTGGTATGTACGATTAGTGCAGTCCTTGGTGGTTATACTTCCTCGTGGCTCTCACTTTATCCTGCAGCACCATTTCTGTAGCCTGTCATTGTTTTTTTTTCACACTAGTATTTATTAAAGTATTATAAACATATGTATGTTATTTAAACAGATGCAGAAAAATGTATCTTCGAATTCAGTCTGGTATATCAGTATGAGAGAACTAAAGTAACAAAGAGAGGTATAACCATTGCATATTATAAAATATACAGCAACCACATGTTTTATATGTGTAAGTGCAGGAATAATTTTGTATCATTTGACTAATATCCCATGTGATTTTAATGCTTTCTCCGGAAACAATAAGTATTAGATGTTGTTATAACCGCTTATGGGGGCATTTTTTTGCCATCTGGAGATATTTGTATTTTATTTTTTTTCCATTTTGGGTTTCTGTAAAGTAATCATAGAATCTAGCAATCTGGTGAGGTGTGGCATGGCTATTGAGGGGAAACGGAGGAGGCCGTGCATGTGAAAGGGAATGTTGAACTTAAAGAAGTAGAAATAAAGCCGCAAGAGTTGGTTTTAAAAAAGCTGATGGGTTTTTTGCCAGTTTTCAAAAGACTACATTTTTGGAATGTAACCATTCCATACATTTCTAATTGTTTACCATTCATACTTCCTCTTTCACATAGAAATATTGAAACCTGCAAAAGATACATATTCCTTTCGATAGTAAGCTCACAAGGGCATTGGTTATCTCTCTTTGGTGTCTTTAGTTACTGTTGATTTTGGTTCATCGCTGTGGGTTTGTCATTTTGACTTGTTTTATTGTCTATTATTTGTGCATTTCACTTGTCTTAGTCTTTAGGCAGGTTTTTTCAGGCGCACGACCGTAGACCTACATGACTTCCGGTCCGATGCAGATCACTGCAGGAGCCGCCCAGAAATGTAGGGTGATTTACCGTCTTCTGGTATGTACGATTAGTGCAGTCCTTGGTGGTTATTCTTCCTCGTGGCTCTCACTTTTTCCTGCAGCACCATTTCTGTAGCCTGTCATTGTTTTTTTTTCACACTAGTATTTATTAAAGTATTATAAACATACGTATGTTATTCAAACAGATGCAGAAAAACGTATCTTCGAATTCAGTCTGGTATATCAGTATGAGAGAACTAAAGTAACAAAGAGAGGTATAACCATTGCATATTATAAAATATACAGCAACCACATGTTTTATATGTGTAAGTGCAGGAATAATTTTGTATCATTTGACTAATATCCCATGTGATTTTAATGCTTTCTCCAGAAACAATAAGTATTAGATGTTGTTATAACCGCTTATGGGGGTATTTTTTTGCCATCTGGAGATATTTTTAGGTTATTTTTTTTCCATTTTGGGTTGCTGTAAAGTAATCATAGAATCTAGCAATCTGGTGAGGTGTGGCATGGCTATTGAGGGGAAACGGAGGAGGCCATGCATGTGAAAGGGAATGTTGAACTTAAAGAAGTAGAAATAAAGCCGCAAGAGTTGGTTTTAAAAAAGCTGATTTTTTTTTGCCAGTTTTCAAAAGACTATATTTTTGGAATGTAACCATACCATACATTTCTAATTGTTTACCATTCATACTTCCTCTTTCACATACAAATAGTGAAACCTGCAAAAGATACATATTCCTTTAGATAGTAAGCTCACAAGGGCATTGGTTATCTCTCTTTGGTGTCTTTAGTTACTGTTGATTTTGGTTCATCGCTGTGGATCTGTCATTTTGACTTGTTTTATTGTCTATTATTTGTGCATTTCACTTGTCTTAGTCTTTAGGCAGTTTTTTTCAGGCGCACGACCGTAGACCTACATGACTTCTGGTCCGACGCAGATCACTGCAGGAGCCGCCCAGAAATGTAGGTACGCGCTTGGGTTAGATGGAGCTCTTCCGGAGCATCGCACCGCAGTGTGGGGAGTGTAAACTCCCCATACATTCTTGTTGCCAGGTAGCGTGATGTGATAAATGTACCGCACTGCAACACCCTAGTGTGAAAAATCCCTGACGGTCATTATGAATATATTTCTTATGTTATTTCTGTATATAGTATTTATAGAAGATGGAACAATGACAACAGGAAAATGTATGAGTAAAGGTCTTTCCCTCTAAAGCAAATTAGTGTATGCTTTTTTGGGTGATTTACCGTCTTCTGCTATGTACCATTCGTGCAGTCCTCGGTGGTTATACTTCCTCGTGGCCCTCACTTTTTCCTGCAGCACCATTTCTGTAGCCTGTCATTGTTTTTTTTTTCACACTAGTATTTATTAAAGTATTATAAACATACGTATGTTATTTAAACAGATGCAGAAAAGTGTATGTTCGAATTCAGTCTTGTATATCAGTATGAGAGAACTAAAGTAACAAAGAGAGGTATAACCATTGCATATTGTAAAATATAGAGCAACCACATGTTTTATATGTGTAAGTGCAGGAATAATTTTGTATCATTTGACTAATATCCCATGTGATTGTAAAGCTTTCTCCAGAAACAACAAGTATTAGATGTTGTTATAACCACTTATGGGGGCATTTTTTTGCCATCTGGAGATTTTTTAGGTTATTTTTTTTTCCATTTTGGGTTTCTGTAAAGTAATCATAGAATCTAGCAATCTGGTGAGGTGTGGCATGGCTATTGAGGGGAAACGGAGGAGGCCGTGCATGTGAAAGGGAATGTTGAACTTAAAGAAGTAGAAATAAAGCTGCAAGAGTTGGTTTTAAAAAAGCTGATGGTTTTTTTGCCAGTTTTCAAAAGACTACATTTTTGGAATGTAACCATTCCATACATTTCTAATTGTTTACCATTCATACTTCCTCTTTCACATAGAAATAGTGAAACCTGCAAAAGATACATATTCCTTTAGATAGTAAGCTCACAAGGGCATTGGTTATCTCTCTTTGGTGTCTTTAGTTACTGTTGATTTTGGTTCATCGCTGTAGATCTGTCATTTTGACTTGTTTTATTGCCTATTATTTGTGCATTTCACTTGTCTTAGTCTTTAGGCAGGTTTTTTCAGGCGCACGACCGTAGACCTACATGACTTCCGGTCCGACGCAGATCACTGCAGGAGCCGCCCAGAAATGTAGGGTGATTTACCGTCTTCTAATATGTACGATTAGTGCAGTCCTTGGTGGTTATACTTCCTCGTGGCTCTCACTTTTTCCTGCAGCACCATTTCTGTAGCCTGTCATTGTTTTTTTTTCACACTAGTATTTATTAAAGTATTATAAACATATGTATGTTATTTAAACAGATGCAGAAAAATGTATCTTCGAATTCAGTCTGGTATATCAGTATGAGAGAACTAAAGTAACAAAGAGAGGTATAACCATTGCATATTATAAAATAGATGGATCTGTCATTTTGACTTGTTTTATTGTCTATTATTTGTGCATTTCACTTGTCTTAGTCTTTAGGCAGGTTTTTTCAGGCGCACGACCGTAGACCTACATGACTTCCGGTCCGACGCAGATCACTGCAGGAGCCGCCCAGAAATGTAGGTACACGCTTGGGTTAGATGGAGCTCTTCCGGAGCATCGCACCGCAGTGTGGGGAGTGTAAACTCCCCATACATTCTTGTTGCCAGGTAGCGTGATGTGATAAATGTACCGCACTGCAACGCCCTAGTGTGAAAAATCCCTTACGGTCATTATGAATATATTTCTTGTTATGTTATTTTTGTATATAGTATTTATAGAAGATGAAACAATGACAACAGGAAAATGTATGAGTAAAGGTTTTTCCCTCTAAAGCAAATTAGTGTATGTTTTTTTGGGTGATTTACCGTCTTCTGGTATGTACGATTAGTGCAGTCCTTGGTGGTTATACTTCCTCGTGGCTCTCACTTTATCCTGCAGCACCATTTCTGTAGCCTGTCATTGTTTTTTTTTCACACTAGTATTTATTAAAGTATTATAAACATACGTATGTTATTTAAACAGATGCAGAAAAATGTATCTTCGAATTCAGTCTGGTATATCAGTATGAGAGAACTAAAGTAACAAAGAGAGGTATAACCATTGCATATTATAAAATATACAGCAACCACATGTTTTATATGTGTAAGTGCAGGAATAATTTTGTATCATTTGACTAATATCCCATGTGATTTTAATGCTTTCTCCGGAAACAATAAGTATTAGATGTTGTTATAACCGCTTATGGGGGCATTTTTTTGCCATCTGGAGATATTTGTATTTTATTTTTTTTCCATTTTGGGTTTCTGTAAAGTAATCATAGAATCTAGCAATCTGGTGAGGTGTGGCATGGCTATTGAGGGGAAACGGAGGAGGCCGTGCATGTGAAAGGGAATGTTGAACTTAAAGAAGTAGAAATAAAGCCGCAAGAGTTGGTTTTAAAAAAGCTGATGGGTTTTTTGCCAGTTTTCAAAAGACTACATTTTTGGAATGTAACCATTCCATACATTTCTAATTGTTTACCATTCATACTTCCTCTTTCACACAGAAATATTGAAACCTGCAAAAGATACATATTCCTTTCGATAGTAAGCTCACAAGGGCATTGGTTATCTCTCTTTGGTGTCTTTAGTTACTGTTGATTTTGGTTCATCGCTGTGGGTTTGTCATTTTGACTTGTTTTATTGTCTATTATTTGTGCATTTCACTTGTCTTAGTCTTTAGGCAGGTTTTTTCAGGCGCACGACCGTAGACCTACATGACTTCCGGTCCGATGCAGATCACTGCAGGAGCCGCCCAGAAATGTAGGGTGATTTACCGTCTTCTGGTATGTACGATTAGTGCAGTCCTTGGTGGTTATTCTTCCTCGTGGCTCTCACTTTTTCCTGCAGCACCATTTCTGTAGCCTGTCATTGTTTTTTTTTCACACTAGTATTTATTAAAGTATTATAAACATACGTATGTTATTCAAACAGATGCAGAAAAACGTATCTTCGAATTCAGTCTGGTATATCAGTATGAGAGAACTAAAGTAACAAAGAGAGGTATAACCATTGCATATTATAAAATATACAGCAACCACATGTTTTATATGTGTAAGTGCAGGAATAATTTTGTATCATTTGACTAATATCCCATGTGATTTTAATGCTTTCTCCAGAAACAATAAGTATTAGATGTTGTTATAACCGCTTATGGGGGTATTTTTTTGCCATCTGGAGATATTTTTAGGTTATTTTTTTTCCATTTTGGGTTGCTGTAAAGTAATCATAGAATCTAGCAATCTGGTGAGGTGTGGCATGGCTATTGAGGGGAAACGGAGGAGGCCATGCATGTGAAAGGGAATGTTGAACTTAAAGAAGTAGAAATAAAGCCGCAAGAGTTGGTTTTAAAAAAGCTGATTTTTTTTTGCCAGTTTTCAAAAGACTATATTTTTGGAATGTAACCATACCATACATTTCTAATTGTTTACCATTCATACTTCCTCTTTCACATACAAATAGTGAAACCTGCAAAAGATACATATTCCTTTAGATAGTAAGCTCACAAGGGCATTGGTTATCTCTCTTTGGTGTCTTTAGTTACTGTTGATTTTGGTTCATCGCTGTGGATCTGTCATTTTGACTTGTTTTATTGTCTATTATTTGTGCATTTCACTTGTCTTAGTCTTTAGGCAGTTTTTTTCAGGCGCACGACCGTAGACCTACATGACTTCTGGTCCGACGCAGATCACTGCAGGAGCCGCCCAGAAATGTAGGTACGCGCTTGGGTTAGATGAAGCTCTTCCGGAGCATCGCACCGCAGTGTGGGGAGTGTAAACTCCCCATACATTCTTGTTGCCAGGTAGCGTGATGTGATAAATGTACCGCACTGCAACGCCCTAGTGTGAAAAATCCCTTACGGTCATTATGAATATATTTCTTGTTATGTTATTTTTGTATATAGTATTTATAGAAGATGGAACAATGACAACAGGAAAATGTATGAGTAAAGGTCTTTCCCTCTAAAGCAAATTAGTGTATGCTTTTTTGGGTGATTTACCGTCTTCTGCTATGTACGATTCGTGCAGTCCTCGGTGGTTATACTTCCTAGTGGCCCTCACTTTTTCCTGCAGCACCATTTCTGTAGCCTGTCATTGTTTTTTTTTTTTCACACTAGTATTTATTAAAGTATTATAAACATACGTATGTTATTTAAACAGATGCAGAAAAATGTATGTTCGAATTCAGTCTTGTATATCAGTATGAGAGAACTAAAGTAACAAAGAGAGGTATAACCATTGCATATTGTAAAATATAGAGCAACCACATGTTTTATATGTGTAAGTGCAGGAATAATTTTGTATCATTTGACTAATATCCCATGTGATTGTAAAGCTTTCTCCAGAAACAACAAGTATTAGATGTTGTTATAACCACTTATGGGGGCATTTTTTTGCCATCTGGAGATTTTTTAGGTTATTTTTTTTTCCATTTTGGGTTTCTGTAAAGTAATCATAGAATCTAGCAATCTGGTGAGGTGTGGCATGGCTATTGAGGGGAAACGGAGGAGGCCGTGCATGTGAAAGGGAATGTTGAACTTAAAGAAGTAGAAATAAAGCTGCAAGAGTTGGTTTTAAAAAAGCTGATGGTTTTTTTGCCAGTTTTCAAAAGACTACATTTTTGGAATGTAACCATTCCATACATTTCTAATTGTTTACCATTCATACTTCCTCTTTCACACAGAAATATTGAAACCTGCAAAAGATACATATTCCTTTCGATAGTAAGCTCACAAGGGCATTGGTTATCTCTCTTTGGTGTCTTTAGTTACTGTTGATTTTGGTTCATCGCTGTGGGTTTGTCATTTTGACTTGTTTTATTGTCTATTATTTGTGCATTTCACTTGTCTTAGTCTTTAGGCAGGTTTTTTCAGGCGCACGACCGTAGACCTACATGACTTCCGGTCCGATGCAGATCACTGCAGGAGCCGCCCAGAAATGTAGGGTGATTTACCGTCTTCTGGTATGTACGATTAGTGCAGTCCTTGGTGGTTATTCTTCCTCGTGGCTCTCACTTTTTCCTGCAGCACCATTTCTGTAGCCTGTCATTGTTTTTTTTTCACACTAGTATTTATTAAAGTATTATAAACATACGTATGTTATTCAAACAGATGCAGAAAAACGTATCTTCGAATTCAGTCTGGTATATCAGTATGAGAGAACTAAAGTAACAAAGAGAGGTATAACCATTGCATATTATAAAATATACAGCAACCACATGTTTTATATGTGTAAGTGCAGGAATAATTTTGTATCATTTGACTAATATCCCATGTGATTTTAATGCTTTCTCCAGAAACAATAAGTATTAGATGTTGTTATAACCGCTTATGGGGGTATTTTTTTGCCATCTGGAGATATTTTTAGGTTATTTTTTTTCCATTTTGGGTTGCTGTAAAGTAATCATAGAATCTAGCAATCTGGTGAGGTGTGGCATGGCTATTGAGGGGAAACGGAGGAGGCCATGCATGTGAAAGGGAATGTTGAACTTAAAGAAGTAGAAATAAAGCCGCAAGAGTTGGTTTTAAAAAAGCTGATTTTTTTTTGCCAGTTTTCAAAAGACTATATTTTTGGAATGTAACCATACCATACATTTCTAATTGTTTACCATTCATACTTCCTCTTTCACATACAAATAGTGAAACCTGCAAAAGATACATATTCCTTTAGATAGTAAGCTCACAAGGGCATTGGTTATCTCTCTTTGGTGTCTTTAGTTACTGTTGATTTTGGTTCATCGCTGTGGATCTGTCATTTTGACTTGTTTTATTGTCTATTATTTGTGCATTTCACTTGTCTTAGTCTTTAGGCAGTTTTTTTCAGGCGCACGACCGTAGACCTACATGACTTCTGGTCCGACGCAGATCACTGCAGGAGCCGCCCAGAAATGTAGGTACGCGCTTGGGTTAGATGAAGCTCTTCCGGAGCATCGCACCGCAGTGTGGGGAGTGTAAACTCCCCATACATTCTTGTTGCCAGGTAGCGTGATGTGATAAATGTACCGCACTGCAACGCCCTAGTGTGAAAAATCCCTTACGGTCATTATGAATATATTTCTTGTTATGTTATTTTTGTATATAGTATTTATAGAAGATGGAACAATGACAACAGGAAAATGTATGAGTAAAGGTCTTTCCCTCTAAAGCAAATTAGTGTATGCTTTTTTGGGTGATTTACCGTCTTCTGCTATGTACGATTCGTGCAGTCCTCGGTGGTTATACTTCCTAGTGGCCCTCACTTTTTCCTGCAGCACCATTTCTGTAGCCTGTCATTGTTTTTTTTTTTTCACACTAGTATTTATTAAAGTATTATAAACATACGTATGTTATTTAAACAGATGCAGAAAAATGTATGTTCGAATTCAGTCTTGTATATCAGTATGAGAGAACTAAAGTAACAAAGAGAGGTATAACCATTGCATATTGTAAAATATAGAGCAACCACATGTTTTATATGTGTAAGTGCAGGAATAATTTTGTATCATTTGACTAATATCCCATGTGATTGTAAAGCTTTCTCCAGAAACAACAAGTATTAGATGTTGTTATAACCACTTATGGGGGCATTTTTTTGCCATCTGGAGATTTTTTAGGTTATTTTTTTTTCCATTTTGGGTTTCTGTAAAGTAATCATAGAATCTAGCAATCTGGTGAGGTGTGGCATGGCTATTGAGGGGAAACAGAGGAGGCCGTGCATGTGAAAGGGAATGTTGAACTTAAAGAAGTAGAAATAAAGCTGCAAGAGTTGGTTTTAAAAAAGCTGATGGTTTTTTTGCCAGTTTTCAAAAGACTACATTTTTGGAATGTAACCATTCCATACATTTCTAATTGTTTACCATTCATACTTCCTCTTTCACATAGAAATAGTGAAACCTGCAAAAGATACATATTCCTTTAGATAGTAAGCTCACAAGGGCATTGGTTATCTCTCTTTGGTGTCTTTAGTTACTGTTGATTTTGGTTCATCGCTGTAGATCTGTCATTTTGACTTGTTTTATTGCCTATTATTTGTGCATTTCACTTGTCTTAGTCTTTAGGCAGGTTTTTTCAGGCGCACGACCGTAGACCTACATGACTTCCGGTCCGACGCAGATCACTGCAGGAGCCGCCCAGAAATGTAGGGTGATTTACCGTCTTCTAATATGTACGATTAGTGCAGTCCTTGGTGGTTATACTTCCTCGTGGCTCTCACTTTTTCCTGCAGCACCATTTCTGTAGCCTGTCATTGTTTTTTTTTCACACTAGTATTTATTAAAGTATTATAAACATACGTATGTTATTCAAACAGATGCAGAAAAACGTATCTTCGAATTCAGTCTGGTATATCAGTATGAGAGAACTAAAGTAACAAAGAGAGGTATAACCATTGCATATTATAAAATATACAGCAACCACATGTTTTATATGTGTAAGTGCAGGAATAATTTTGTATCATTTGACTAATATCCCATGTGATTTTAATGCTTTCTCCAGAAACAATAAGTATTAGATGTTGTTATAACCGCTTATGGGGGTAATTTTTTGCCATCTGGAGATATTTTTAGGTTATTTTTTTTCCATTTTGGGTTGCTGTAAAGTAATCATAGAATCTAGCAATCTGGTGAGGTGTGGCATGGCTATTGAGGGGAAACGGAGGAGGCCATGCATGTGAAAGGGAATGTTGAACTTAAAGAAGTAGAAATAAAGCCGCAAGAGTTGGTTTTAAAAAAGCTGATTTTTTTTGCCAGTTTTCAAAAGACTATATTTTTGGAATGTAACCATACCATACATTTCTTATTGTTTACCATTCATACTTCCTCTTTCACATACAAATAGTGAAACCTGCAAAAGATACATATTCCTTTAGATAGTAAGCTCACAAGGGCATTGGTTATCTCTCTTTGGTGTCTTTAGTTACTGTTGATTTTGGTTCATCGCTGTGGATCTGTCATTTTGACTTGTTTTATTGTCTATTATTTCTGCATTTCACTTGTCTTAGTCTTTAGGCAGGTTTTTTCAGGCGCACGACCGTAGACCTACATGACTTCCGGTCCGACGCAGATCACTGCAGGAGCCGCCCAGAAATGTAGGTACGCGCTTGGGTTAGATGGAGCTCTTCTGGAGCATCGCACCGCAGTGTGGGGAGTGTAAACTCCCCATACATTCTTGTTGCCAGGTAGCGTGATGTGATAAATGTACCACACTGCAACGCCCTAGTGTGAAAAATCCCTTACGGTCATTATGAATATATTTCTTGTTATGTTATTTTTGTATATAGTATTTATAGAAGATGAAACAATGACAACAGGAAAATGTATGGGTAAAGGTTTTTCCCTCTAAAGCAAATTAGTGTATGTTTTTTTGGGTGATTTACCGTCTTCTGGTATGTACGATTAGTGCAGTCCTTGGTGGTTATACTTCCTCGTGGCTCTCACTTTATCCTGCAGCACCATTTCTGTAGCCTGTCATTGTTTTTTTTTCACACTAGTATTTATTAAAGTACTATAAACATACGTATGTTATTTAAACAGATGCAGAAAAATGTATCTTCGAATTCAGTCTGGTATATCAGTATGAGAGAACTAAAGTAACAAAGAGAGGTATAACCATTGCATATTATAAAATATACAGCAACCACATGTTTTATATGTGTAAGTGCAGGAATAATTTTGTATCATTTGACTAATATCCCATGTGATTTTAATGCTTTCTCCGGAAACAATAAGTATTAGATGTTGTTATAACCGCTTATGGGGGCATTTTTTTGCCATCTGGAGATATTTTTATTTTATTTTTATTCCATTTTGGGTTTCTGTAAAGTAATCATAGAATCTAGCAATCTGGTGAGGTGTGGCATGGCTATTGAGGGGAAACGGAGGAGGCCGTGCATGTGAAAGGGAATGTTGAACTTAAAGAAGTAGAAATAAAGCCGCAAGAGTTGGTTTTAAAAAAGCTGATGGGTTTTTTGCCAGTTTTCAAAAGACTACATTTTTGGAATGTAACCATTCCATACATTTCTAATTGTTTACCATTCATACTTCCTCTTTCACATATAAATATTGAAACCTGCTAAAGATACATATTCCTTTCGATAGTAAGCTCACAAGGGCATTGGTTAACTCTCTTTGGTGTCTTTAGTTACTGTTGATTTTGGTTCATCGCTGTAGATCTGTCATTTTGACTTGTTTTATTGCCTATTATTTGTGCATTTCACTTGTCTTAGTCTTTAGGCAGGTTTTTTCAGGCGCACGACCGTAGACCTACATGACTTCCGGTCCGACGCAGATCACTGCAGGAGCCGCCCAGAAATGTAGGGTGATTTACCGTCTTCTGGTATGTACGATTAGTGCAGTCCTTGGTGGTTATACTTCCTCGTGGCTCTCACTTTATCCTGCAGCACCATTTCTGTAGCCTGTCATTGTTTTTTTTTCCCACACTAGTATTTATTAAAGTATTAAAAACATATACGTATGTTATTTAAACAGATGCAGAAAAATGTATCTTCGAATTCAGTCTGGTATATCAGTATGAGAGAACTAAAGTAACAAAGAGAGGTATAACCATTGCATATTATAAAATATACAGCAACCACATGTTTTATATGTGTAAGTGCAGGAATAATTTTGTATCATTTGACTACTATCCCATGTGATTTTAATGCTTTCTCCAGAAACAATAAGTATTAGATGTTGTTATAACCGCTTATGGGGGTAATTTTTTGCCATCTGGAGATATTTTTAGGTTATTTTTTTTCCATTTTGGGTTGCTGTAAAGTAATCATAGAATCTAGCAATCTGGTGAGGTGTGGCATGGCTATTGAGGGGAAACAGAGGAGGCCATGCATGTGAAAGGGAATGTTGAACTTAAAGAAGTAGAAATAAAGCCGCAAGAGTTGGTTTTAAAAAAGCTGAATTTTTTTGCCAGTTTTCAAAAGACTATATTTTTGGAATGTAACCATACCATACATTTCTTATTGTTTACCATTCATACTTCCTCTTTCACATACAAATAGTGAAACCTGCAAAAGATACATATTCCTTTAGATAGTAAGCTCACAAGGGCATTGGTTATCTCTCTTTGGTGTCTTTAGTTACTGTTGATTTTTGTTCATCGCTGTAGATCTGTCATTTTGACTTGTTTTATTGTCTATTATTTGTGCATTTCACTTGTCTTAGTCTTTAGGCAGGTTTTTTCAGGCGCACGACCGTAGACCTACATGACTTCCGGTCCGACGCAGATCACTGCAGGAGCCGCCCGGAAATGTAGGTACACGCTTGGGTTAGATGGAGCTCTTCCGGAGCATCGCACCGCAGTGTGGGGAGTGTAAACTCCCCATACATTCTTGTTGCCAGGTAGCGTGATGTGATAAATGTACCGCACTGCAACGCCCTAGTGTGAAAAATCCCTTACGGTCATTATGAATATATTTCTTGTTATGTTATTTTTGTATATAGTATTTATAGAAGATGAAACAATGACAACAGGAAAATGTATGAGTAAAGGTTTTTCCCTCTAAAGCAAATTAGTGTATGTTTTTTTGGGTGATTTACCGTCTTCTGGTATGTACGATTAGTGCAGTCCTTGGTGGTTATACTTCCTCGTGGCTCTCACTTTATCCTGCAGCACCATTTCTGTAGCCTGTCATTGTTTTTTTTTTCACACTAGTATTTATTAAAGTATTATAAACATACGTATGTTATTTAAACAGATGCAGAAAAATGTATCTTCGAATTCAGTCTGGTATATCAGTATGAGAGAACTAAAGTAACAAAGAGAGGTATAACCATTGCATATTATAAAATATACAACAACCACATGTTTTATATGTGTAAGTGCAGGAATAATTTTGTATCATTTGACTAATATCCCATGTGATTTTAATGCTTTCTCCGGAAACAATAAGTATTAGATGTTGTTATAACCGCTTATGGGGGCATTTTTTTGCCATCTGGAGATATTTTTATTTTTTTCCATTTTGGGTTTCTGTAAAGTAATTATAAAATCTAGCAATCTGGTGAGGTGTGGCATGGCTATTGAGGGGAAACGGAGGAGGCCGTGCATGTGAAAGGGAATGTTGAACTTAAAGAAGTAGAAATAAAGCCGCAAGAGTTGGTTTTAAAAAAGCTGATGGGTTTTTTGCCAGTTTTCAAAAGACTACATTTTTGGAATGTAACCATTCCATACATTTCTAATTGTTTACCATTCATACTTCCTCTTTCACATAGAAATATTGAAACCTGCAAAAGATACATATTCCTTTCGATAGTAAGCTCACAAGGGCATTGGTTATCTCTCTTTGGTGTCTTCAGTTACTGTTGATTTTGGTTCATCGCTGTGGGTTTGTCATTTTGACTTGTTTTATTGTCTATTATTTGTGCATTTCACTTGTCTTAGTCTTTAGGCAGGTTTTTTCAGGCGCACGACCGTAGACCTACATGACTTCCGGTCCGATGCAGATCACTGCAGGAGCCGCCCAGAAATGTAGGGTGATTTACCGTCTTCTGGTATGTATGATTAGTGCAGTCCTTGGTGGTTATTCTTCCTCGTGGCTCTCACTTTTTCCTGCAGCACCATTTCTGTAGCCTGTCATTGTTTTTTTTTCACACTAGTATTTATTAAAGTATTATAAACATACGTATGTTATTCAAACAGATGCAGAAAAACGTATCTTCGAATTCAGTCTGGTATATCAGTATGAGAGAACTAAAGTAACAAAGAGAGGTATAACCATTGCATATTATAAAATATACAGCAACCACATGTTTTATATGTGTAAGTGCAGGAATAATTTTGTATCATTTGACTAATATCCCATGTGATTTTAATGCTTTCTCCAGAAACAATAAGTATTAGATGTTGTTATAACCGCTTATGGGGGTATTTTTTTGCCATCTGGAGATATTTTTAGGTTATTTTTTTTCCATTTTGGGTTGCTGTAAAGTAATCATAGAATCTAGCAATCTGGTGAGGTGTGGCATGGCTATTGAGGGGAAACGGAGGAGGCCATGCATGTGAAAGGGAATGTTGAACTTAAAGAAGTAGAAATAAAGCCGCAAGAGTTGGTTTTAAAAAAGCTGATTTTTTTTTTGCCAGTTTTCAAAAGACTATATTTTTGGAATGTAACCATACCATACATTTCTAATTGTTTACCATTCATACTTCCTCTTTCACATACAAATAGTGAAACCTGCAAAAGATACATATTCCTTTAGATAGTAAGCTCACAAGGGCATTGGTTATCTCTCTTTGGTGTCTTTAGTTACTGTTGATTTTGGTTCATCGCTGTGGATCTGTCATTTTGACTTGTTTTATTGTCTATTATTTGTGCATTTCACTTGTCTTAGTCTTTAGGCAGTTTTTTTCAGGCGCACGACCGTAGACCTACATGACTTCCGGTCCGACGCAGATCACTGCAGGAGCCGCCCAGAAATGTAGGTACGCGCTTGGGTTAGATGGAGCTCCTCCGGAGCATCGCACCGCAGTGTGGGGAGTGTAAACTCCCCATACATTCTTGTTGCCAGGTAGCGTGATGTGATAAATGTACCGCACTGCAACGCCCTAGTGTGAAAAATCCCTTACGGTCATTATGAATATATTTCTTGTTATGTTATTTTTGTATATAGTATTTATAGAAGATGGAACAATGACAACAGGAAAATGTATGAGTAAAGGTCTTTCCCTCTAAAGCAAATTAGTGTATGCTTTTTTGGGTGATTTACCGTCTTCTGCTATGTACGATTAGTGCAGTCCTCGGTGGTTATACTTCCTCGTGGCCCTCACTTTTTCCTGCAGCACCATTTCTGTAGCCTGTCATTGTTTTTTTTTCACACTAGTATTTATTAAAGTATTATAAACATACGTATGTTATTTAAACAGATGCAGAAAAATGTATGTTCGAATTCAGTCTTGTATATCAGTATGAGAGAACTAAAGTAACAAAGAGAGGTATAACCATTGCATATTGTAAAATATAGAGCAACCACATGTTTTATATGTGTAAGTGCAGGAATAATTTTGTATCATTTGACTAATATCCCATGTGATTGTAAAGCTTTCTCCAGAAACAACAAGTATTAGATGTTGTTATAACCACTTATGGGGGCATTTTTTTGCCATCTGGAGATTTTTTAGGTTATTTTTTTTCCATTTTGGGTTTCTGTAAAGTAATCATAGAATCTAGCAATCTGGTGAGGTGTGGCATGGCTATTGAGGGGAAACGGAGGAGGCCGTGCATGTGAAAGGGAATGTTGAACTTAAAGAAGTAGAAATAAAGCTGCAAGAGTTGGTTTTAAAAAAGCTGATGGTTTTTTTGCCAGTTTTCAAAAGACTACATTTTTGGAATGTAACCATTCCATACATTTCTAATTGTTTACCATTCATACTTCCTCTTTCACATAGAAATAGTGAAACCTGCAAAAGATACATATTCCTTTAGATAGTAAGCTCACAAGGGCATTGGTTATCTCTCTTTGGTGTCTTTAGTTACTGTTGATTTTGGTTCATCGCTGTAGATCTGTCATTTTGACTTGTTTTATTGCCTATTATTTGTGCATTTCACTTGTCTTAGTCTTTAGGCAGGTTTTTTCAGGCGCACGACCGTAGACCTACATGACTTCCGGTCCGACGCAGATCACTGCAGGAGCCGCCCAGAAATGTAGGGTGATTTACCGTCTTCTGGTATGTACGATTAGTGCAGTCCTTGGTGGTTATACTTCCTCGTGGCTCTCACTTTTTCCTGCAGCACCATTTCTGTAGCCTGTCATTGTTTTTTTTTCACACTAGTATTTATTAAAGTATTATAAACATACGTATGTTATTCAAACAGATGCAGAAAAACGTATCTTCGAATTCAGTCTGGTATATCAGTATGAGAGAACTAAAGTAACAAAGAGAGGTATAACCATTGCATATTATAAAATATACAGCAACCACGTGTTTTATATGTGTAAGTGCAGGAATAATTTTGTATCATTTGACTAATATCCCATGTGATTTTAATGCTTTCTCCAGAAACAATAAGTATTAGATGTTGTTATAACCGCTTATGGGGGTAATTTTTTGCCATCTGGAGATATTTTTAGGTTATTTTTTTTCCATTTTGGGTTGCTGTAAAGTAATCATAGAATCTAGCAATCTGGTGAGGTGTGGCATGGCTATTGAGGGGAATCGGAGGAGGCCATGCATGTGAAAGGGAATGTTGAACTTAAAGAAGTAGAAATAAAGCCGCAAGAGTTGGTTTTAAAAAAGCTGATTTTTTTTGCCAGTTTTCAAAAGACTATATTTTTGGAATGTAACCATACCATACATTTCTTATTGTTTACCATTCATACTTCCTCTTTCACATACAAATAGTGAAACCTGCAAAAGATACATATTCCTTTAGATAGTAAGCTCACAAGGGCATTGGTTATCTCTCTTTGGTGTCTTTAGTTACTGTTGATTTTGGTTCATCGCTGTGGATCTGTCATTTTGACTTGTTTTATTGTCTATTATTTGTGCATTTCACTTGTCGTAGTCTTTAGGCAGGTTTTTTCAGGCGCACGACCGTAGACCTACATGTCTTCCGGTCCGACGCAGATCACTGCAGGAGCCGCCCAGAAATGTAGGTACGCGCTTGGGTTAGATGGAGCTCTTCCGGAGCATCGCACCGCAGTGTGGGGAGTGTAAACTCCCCATACATTCTTGTTGCCAGGTAGCGTGATGTGATAAATGTACCGCACTGCAACGCCCTAGTGTGAAAAATCCCTTACGGTCATTATGAATATATTTCTTGTTATGTTATTTTTGTATATAGTATTTATAGAAGCTGAAACAATGACAACAGGAAAATGTATGAGTAAAGGTTTTCCCCTCTAAAGCAAATTAGTGTATGTTTTTTTGGGTGATTTACCGTCTTCTGGTATGTACGATTAGTGCAGTCCTTGGTGGTTATACTTCCTCGTGGCTCTCACTTTATCCTGCAGCACCATTTCTGTAGCCTGTCATTGTTTTTTTTTCACACTAGTATTTATTAAAGTATTATAAACATACATGTTATTTAAACAGATGCAGAAAAATGTATCTTCGAATTCAGTCTGGTATATCAGTATGAGAGAACTAAAGTAACAAAGAGAGGTATAACCATTGCATATTATAAAATATACAGCAACCACATGTTTTATATGTGTAAGTGCAGGAATAATTTTGTATCATTTGACTAATATCCCATGTGATTTTAATGCTTTCTCCGGAAACAATAAGTATTAGATGTTGTTATAACCGCTTATGGGGGCATTTTTTTGCCATCTGGAGATATTTTTATTTTATTTTTTTTCCATTTTGGGTTTCTGTAAAGTAATCATAGAATCTAGCAATCTGGTGAGGTGTGGCATGGCTATTGAGGGGAAACGGAGGAGGCCGTGCATGTGAAAGGGAATGTTGAACTTAAAGAAGTAGAAATAAAGCCGCAAGAGTTGGTTTTAAAAAAGCTAATGGGTTTTTTGCCAGTTTTCAAAAGACTACATTTTTGGAATGTAACCATTCCATACATTTCTAATTGTTTACCATTCATACTTCCTCTTTCACATAGAAATATTGAAACCTGCAAAAGATACATATTCCTTTCGATAGTAAGCTCACAAGGGCATTGGTTATCTCTCTTTGGTGTCTTTAGTTACTGTTGATTTTGGTTCATCGCTGTGGGTTTGTCATTTTGACTTGTTTTATTGTCTATTATTTGTGCATTTCACTTGTCTTAGTCTTTAGGCAGGTTTTTTCAGGCGCACGACCGTAGACCTACATGACTTCCGGTCCGATGCAGATCACTGCAGGAGCCGCCCAGAAATGTAGGGTGATTTACCGTCTTCTGGTATGTACGATTAGTGCAGTCCTTGGTGGTTATTCTTCCTCGTGGCTCTCACTTTTTCCTGCAGCACCATTTCTGTAGCCTGTCATTGTTTTTTTTTCACACTAGTATTTATTAAAGTATTATAAACATACGTATGTTATTCAAACAGATGCAGAAAAACGTATCTTCGAATTCAGTCTGGTATATCAGTATGAGAGAACTAAAGTAACAAAGAGAGGTATAACCATTGCACATTATAAAATATACAGCAACCACATGTTTTATATGTGTAAGTGCAGGAATAATTTTGTATCATTTGACTAATATCCCATGTGATTGTAAAGCTTTCTCCAGAAACAACAAGTATTAGATGTTGTTATAACCACTTATGGGGGCATTTTTTTGCCATCTGGAGATTTTTTAGGTTATTTTTTTTTCCATTTTGGGTTTCTGTAAAGTAATCATAGAATCTAGCAATCTGGTGAGGTGTGGCATGGCTATTGAGGGGAAACGGAGGAGGCCGTGCATGTGAAAGGGAATGTTGAACTTAAAGAAGTAGAAATAAAGCTGCAAGAGTTGGTTTTAAAAAAGCTGATGGTTTTTTTGCCAGTTTTCAAAAGACTACATTTTTGGAATGTAACCATTCCATACATTTCTAATTGTTTACCATTCATACTTCCTCTTTCACATAGAAATAGTGAAACCTGCAAAAGATACATATTCCTTTAGATAGTAAGCTCACAAGGGCATTGGTTATCTCTCTTTGGTGTCTTTAGTTACTGTTGATTTTGGTTCATCGCTGTAGATCTGTCATTTTGACTTGTTTTATTGCCTATTATTTGTGCATTTTACTTGTCTTAGTCTTTAGGCAGGTTTTTTCAGGCGCACGACCGTAGACCTACATGACTTCCGGTCCGACGCAGATCACTGCAGGAGCCGCCCAGAAATGTAGGGTGATTTACCGTCTTCTAATATGTACGATTAGTGCAGTCCTTGGTGGTTATACTTCCTCGTGGCTCTCACTTTTTCCTGCAGCACCATTTCTGTAGCCTGTCATTGTTTTTTTTTCACACTAGTATTTATTAAAGTATTATAAACATATGTATGTTATTTAAACAGATGCAGAAAAATGTATCTTCGAATTCAGTCTGGTATATCAGTATGAGAGAACTAAAGTAACAAAGAGAGGTATAACCATTGCATATTATAAAATAGATGGATCTGTCATTTTGACTTGTTTTATTGTCTATTATTTGTGCATTTCACTTGTCTTAGTCTTTAGGCAGGTTTTTTCAGGCGCACGACCGTAGACCTACATGACTTCCGGTCCGACGCAGATCACTGCAGGAGCCGCCCAGAAATGTAGGTACACGCTTGGGTTAGATGGAGCTCTTCCGGAGCATCGCACCGCAGTGTGGGGAGTGTAAACTCCCCATACATTCTTGTTGCCAGGTAGCGTGATGTGATAAATGTACCGCACTGCAACGCCCTAGTGTGAAAAATCCCTTACGGTCATTATGAATATATTTCTTGTTATGTTATTTTTGTATATAGTATTTATAGAAGATGAAACAATGACAACAGGAAAATGTATGAGTAAAGGTTTTTCCCTCTAAAGCAAATTAGTGTATGTTTTTTTGGGTGATTTACCGTCTTCTGGTATGTACGATTAGTGCAGTCCTTGGTGGTTATACTTCCTCGTGGCTCTCACTTTATCCTGCAGCACCATTTCTGTAGCCTGTCATTGTTTTTTTTTCACACTAGTATTTATTAAAGTATTATAAACATATGTATGTTATTTAAACAGATGCAGAAAAATGTATCTTCGAATTCAGTCTGGTATATCAGTATGAGAGAACTAAAGTAACAAAGAGAGGTATAACCATTGCATATTATAAAATATACAGCAACCACATGTTTTATATGTGTAAGTGCAGGAATAATTTTGTATCATTTGACTAATATCCCATGTGATTTTAATGCTTTCTCCGGAAACAATAAGTATTAGATGTTGTTATAACCGCTTATGGGGGCATTTTTTTGCCATCTGGAGATATTTGTATTTTATTTTTTTTCCATTTTGGGTTTCTGTAAAGTAATCATAGAATCTAGCAATCTGGTGAGGTGTGGCATGGCTATTGAGGGGAAACGGAGGAGGCCGTGCATGTGAAAGGGAATGTTGAACTTAAAGAAGTAGAAATAAAGCCGCAAGAGTTGGTTTTAAAAAAGCTGATGGGTTTTTTGCCAGTTTTCAAAAGACTACATTTTTGGAATGTAACCATTCCATACATTTCTAATTGTTTACCATTCATACTTCCTCTTTCACATAGAAATATTGAAACCTGCAAAAGATACATATTCCTTTCGATAGTAAGCTCACAAGGGCATTGGTTATCTCTCTTTGGTGTCTTTAGTTACTGTTGATTTTGGTTCATCGCTGTGGGTTTGTCATTTTGACTTGTTTTATTGTCTATTATTTGTGCATTTCACTTGTCTTAGTCTTTAGGCAGGTTTTTTCAGGCGCACGACCGTAGACCTACATGACTTCCGGTCCGATGCAGATCACTGCAGGAGCCGCCCAGAAATGTAGGGTGATTTACCGTCTTCTGGTATGTACGATTAGTGCAGTCCTTGGTGGTTATTCTTCCTCGTGGCTCTCACTTTTTCCTGCAGCACCATTTCTGTAGCCTGTCATTGTTTTTTTTTCACACTAGTATTTATTAAAGTATTATAAACATACGTATGTTATTCAAACAGATGCAGAAAAACGTATCTTCGAATTCAGTCTGGTATATCAGTATGAGAGAACTAAAGTAACAAAGAGAGGTATAACCATTGCATATTATAAAATATACAGCAACCACATGTTTTATATGTGTAAGTGCAGGAATAATTTTGTATCATTTGACTAATATCCCATGTGATTTTAATGCTTTCTCCAGAAACAATAAGTATTAGATGTTGTTATAACCGCTTATGGGGGTATTTTTTTGCCATCTGGAGATATTTTTAGGTTATTTTTTTTCCATTTTGGGTTGCTGTAAAGTAATCATAGAATCTAGCAATCTGGTGAGGTGTGGCATGGCTATTGAGGGGAAACGGAGGAGGCCATGCATGTGAAAGGGAATGTTGAACTTAAAGAAGTAGAAATAAAGCCGCAAGAGTTGGTTTTAAAAAAGCTGATTTTTTTTTGCCAGTTTTCAAAAGACTATATTTTTGGAATGTAACCATACCATGCATTTCTAATTGTTTACCATTCATACTTCCTCTTTCACATACAAATAGTGAAACCTGCAAAAGATACATATTCCTTTAGATAGTAAGCTCACAAGGGCATTGGTTATCTCTCTTTGGTGTCTTTAGTTACTGTTGATTTTGGTTCATCGCTGTGGATCTGTCATTTTGACTTGTTTTATTGTCTATTATTTGTGCATTTCACTTGTCTTAGTCTTTAGGCAGTTTTTTTCAGGCGCACGACCGTAGACCTACATGACTTCTGGTCCGACGCAGATCACTGCAGGAGCCGCCCAGAAATGTAGGTACGCGCTTGGGTTAGATGGAGCTCTTCCGGAGCATCGCACCGCAGTGTGGGGAGTGTAAACTCCCCATACATTCTTGTTGCCAGGTAGCGTGATGTGATAAATGTACCGCACTGCAACACCCTAGTGTGAAAAATCCCTGACGGTCATTATGAATATATTTCTTATGTTATTTCTGTATATAGTATTTATAGAAGATGGAACAATGACAACAGGAAAATGTATGAGTAAAGGTCTTTCCCTCTAAAGCAAATTAGTGTATGCTTTTTTGGGTGATTTACCGTCTTCTGCTATGTACCATTCGTGCAGTCCTCGGTGGTTATACTTCCTCGTGGCCCTCACTTTTTCCTGCAGCACCATTTCTGTAGCCTGTCATTGTTTTTTTTTTCACACTAGTATTTATTAAAGTATTATAAACATACGTATGTTATTTAAACAGATGCAGAAAAGTGTATGTTCGAATTCAGTCTTGTATATCAGTATGAGAGAACTAAAGTAACAAAGAGAGGTATAACCATTGCATATTGTAAAATATAGAGCAACCACATGTTTTATATGTGTAAGTGCAGGAATAATTTTGTATCATTTGACTAATATCCCATGTGATTGTAAAGCTTTCTCCAGAAACAACAAGTATTAGATGTTGTTATAACCACTTATGGGGGCATTTTTTTGCCATCTGGAGATTTTTTAGGTTATTTTTTTTTCCATTTTGGGTTTCTGTAAAGTAATCATAGAATCTAGCAATCTGGTGAGGTGTGGCATGGCTATTGAGGGGAAACGGAGGAGGCCGTGCATGTGAAAGGGAATGTTGAACTTAAAGAAGTAGAAATAAAGCTGCAAGAGTTGGTTTTAAAAAAGCTGATGGTTTTTTTGCCAGTTTTCAAAAGACTACATTTTTGGAATGTAACCATTCCATACATTTCTAATTGTTTACCATTCATACTTCCTCTTTCACATAGAAATAGTGAAACCTGCAAAAGATACATATTCCTTTAGATAGTAAGCTCACAAGGGCATTGGTTATCTCTCTTTGGTGTCTTTAGTTACTGTTGATTTTGGTTCATCGCTGTAGATCTGTCATTTTGACTTGTTTTATTGCCTATTATTTGTGCATTTCACTTGTCTTAGTCTTTAGGCAGGTTTTTTCAGGCGCACGACCGTAGACCTACATGACTTCCGGTCCGACGCAGATCACTGCAGGAGCCGCCCAGAAATGTAGGGTGATTTACCGTCTTCTAATATGTACGATTAGTGCAGTCCTTGGTGGTTATACTTCCTCGTGGCTCTCACTTTTTCCTGCAGCACCATTTCTGTAGCCTGTCATTGTTTTTTTTTCACACTAGTATTTATTAAAGTATTATAAACATATGTATGTTATTTAAACAGATGCAGAAAAATGTATCTTCGAATTCAGTCTGGTATATCAGTATGAGAGAACTAAAGTAACAAAGAGAGGTATAACCATTGCATATTATAAAATAGATGGATCTGTCATTTTGACTTGTTTTATTGTCTATTATTTGTGCATTTCACTTGTCTTAGTCTTTAGGCAGGTTTTTTCAGGCGCACGACCGTAGACCTACATGACTTCCGGTCCGACGCAGATCACTGCAGGAGCCGCCCAGAAATGTAGGTACACGCTTGGGTTAGATGGAGCTCTTCCGGAGCATCGCACCGCAGTGTGGGGAGTGTAAACTCCCCATACATTCTTGTTGCCAGGTAGCGTGATGTGATAAATGTACCGCACTGCAACGCCCTAGTGTGAAAAATCCCTTACGGTCATTATGAATATATTTCTTGTTATGTTATTTTTGTATATAGTATTTATAGAAGATGAAACAATGACAACAGGAAAATGTATGAGTAAAGGTTTTTCCCTCTAAAGCAAATTAGTGTATGTTTTTTTGGGTGATTTACCGTCTTCTGGTATGTACGATTAGTGCAGTCCTTGGTGGTTATACTTCCTCGTGGCTCTCACTTTATCCTGCAGCACCATTTCTGTAGCCTGTCATTGTTTTTTTTTCACACTAGTATTTATTAAAGTATTATAAACATATGTATGTTATTTAAACAGATGCAGAAAAATGTATCTTCGAATTCAGTCTGGTATATCAGTATGAGAGAACTAAAGTAACAAAGAGAGGTATAACCATTGCATATTATAAAATATACAGCAACCACATGTTTTATATGTGTAAGTGCAGGAATAATTTTGTATCATTTGACTAATATCCCATGTGATTTTAATGCTTTCTCCGGAAACAATAAGTATTAGATGTTGTTATAACCGCTTATGGGGGCATTTTTTTGCCATCTGGAGATATTTGTATTTTATTTTTTTTCCATTTTGGGTTTCTGTAAAGTAATCATAGAATCTAGCAATCTGGTGAGGTGTGGCATGGCTATTGAGGGGAAACGGAGGAGGCCGTGCATGTGAAAGGGAATGTTGAACTTAAAGAAGTAGAAATAAAGCCGCAAGAGTTGGTTTTAAAAAAGCTGATGGGTTTTTTGCCAGTTTTCAAAAGACTACATTTTTGGAATGTAACCATTCCATACATTTCTAATTGTTTACCATTCATACTTCCTCTTTCACACAGAAATATTGAAACCTGCAAAAGATACATATTCCTTTCGATAGTAAGCTCACAAGGGCATTGGTTATCTCTCTTTGGTGTCTTTAGTTACTGTTGATTTTGGTTCATCGCTGTGGGTTTGTCATTTTGACTTGTTTTATTGTCTATTATTTGTGCATTTCACTTGTCTTAGTCTTTAGGCAGGTTTTTTCAGGCGCACGACCGTAGACCTACATGACTTCCGGTCCGATGCAGATCACTGCAGGAGCCGCCCAGAAATGTAGGGTGATTTACCGTCTTCTGGTATGTACGATTAGTGCAGTCCTTGGTGGTTATTCTTCCTCGTGGCTCTCACTTTTTCCTGCAGCACCATTTCTGTAGCCTGTCATTGTTTTTTTTTCACACTAGTATTTATTAAAGTATTATAAACATACGTATGTTATTCAAACAGATGCAGAAAAACGTATCTTCGAATTCAGTCTGGTATATCAGTATGAGAGAACTAAAGTAACAAAGAGAGGTATAACCATTGCATATTATAAAATATACAGCAACCACATGTTTTATATGTGTAAGTGCAGGAATAATTTTGTATCATTTGACTAATATCCCATGTGATTTTAATGCTTTCTCCAGAAACAATAAGTATTAGATGTTGTTATAACCGCTTATGGGGGTATTTTTTTGCCATCTGGAGATATTTTTAGGTTATTTTTTTTCCATTTTGGGTTGCTGTAAAGTAATCATAGAATCTAGCAATCTGGTGAGGTGTGGCATGGCTATTGAGGGGAAACGGAGGAGGCCATGCATGTGAAAGGGAATGTTGAACTTAAAGAAGTAGAAATAAAGCCGCAAGAGTTGGTTTTAAAAAAGCTGATTTTTTTTGCCAGTTTTCAAAAGACTATATTTTTGGAATGTAACCATACCATACATTTCTAATTGTTTACCATTCATACTTCCTCTTTCACATACAAATAGTGAAACCTGCAAAAGATACATATTCCTTTAGATAGTAAGCTCACAAGGGCATTGGTTATCTCTCTTTGGTGTCTTTAGTTACTGTTGATTTTGGTTCATCGCTGTGGATCTGTCATTTTGACTTGTTTTATTGTCTATTATTTGTGCATTTCACTTGTCTTAGTCTTTAGGCAGTTTTTTTCAGGCGCACGACCGTAGACCTACATGACTTCTGGTCCGACGCAGATCACTGCAGGAGCCGCCCAGAAATGTAGGTACGCGCTTGGGTTAGATGAAGCTCTTCCGGAGCATCGCACCGCAGTGTGGGGAGTGTAAACTCCCCATACATTCTTGTTGCCAGGTAGCGTGATGTGATAAATGTACCGCACTGCAACGCCCTAGTGTGAAAAATCCCTTACGGTCATTATGAATATATTTCTTGTTATGTTATTTTTGTATATAGTATTTATAGAAGATGGAACAATGACAACAGGAAAATGTATGAGTAAAGGTCTTTCCCTCTAAAGCAAATTAGTGTATGCTTTTTTGGGTGATTTACCGTCTTCTGCTATGTACGATTCGTGCAGTCCTCGGTGGTTATACTTCCTAGTGGCCCTCACTTTTTCCTGCAGCACCATTTCTGTAGCCTGTCATTGTTTTTTTTTTTTCACACTAGTATTTATTAAAGTATTATAAACATACGTATGTTATTTAAACAGATGCAGAAAAATGTATGTTCGAATTCAGTCTTGTATATCAGTATGAGAGAACTAAAGTAACAAAGAGAGGTATAACCATTGCATATTGTAAAATATAGAGCAACCACATGTTTTATATGTGTAAGTGCAGGAATAATTTTGTATCATTTGACTAATATCCCATGTGATTGTAAAGCTTTCTCCAGAAACAACAAGTATTAGATGTTGTTATAACCACTTATGGGGGCATTTTTTTGCCATCTGGAGTTTTTTTAGGTTATTTTTTTTTCCATTTTGGGTTTCTGTAAAGTAATCATAGAATCTAGCAATCTGGTGAGGTGTGGCATGGCTATTGAGGGGAAACGGAGGAGGCCGTGCATGTGAAAGGGAATGTTGAACTTAAAGAAGTAGAAATAAAGCTGCAAGAGTTGGTTTTAAAAAAGCTGATGGTTTTTTTGCCAGTTTTCAAAAGACTACATTTTTGGAATGTAACCATTCCATACATTTCTAATTGTTTACCATTCATACTTCCTCTTTCACATAGAAATAGTGAAACCTGCAAAAGATACATATTCCTTTAGATAGTAAGCTCACAAGGGCATTGGTTATCTCTCTTTGGTGTCTTTAGTTACTGTTGATTTTGGTTCATCGCTGTAGATCTGTCATTTTGACTTGTTTTATTGCCTATTATTTGTGCATTTCACTTGTCTTAGTCTTTAGGCAGGTTTTTTCAGGCGCACGACCGTAGACCTACATGACTTCCGGTCCGACGCAGATCACTGCAGGAGCCGCCCAGAAATGTAGGGTGATTTACCGTCTTCTAATATGTACGATTAGTGCAGTCCTTGGTGGTTATACTTCCTCGTGGCTCTCACTTTTTCCTGCAGCACCATTTCTGTAGCCTGTCATTGTTTTTTTTTCACACTAGTATTTATTAAAGTATTATAAACATACGTATGTTATTCAAACAGATGCAGAAAAACGTATCTTCGAATTCAGTCTGGTATATCAGTATGAGAGAACTAAAGTAACAAAGAGAGGTATAACCATTGCATATTATAAAATATACAGCAACCACATGTTTTATATGTGTAAGTGCAGGAATAATTTTGTATCATTTGACTAATATCCCATGTGATTTTAATGCTTTCTCCAGAAACAATAAGTATTAGATGTTGTTATAACCGCTTATGGGGGTAATTTTTTGCCATCTGGAGATATTTTTAGGTTATTTTTTTTCCATTTTGGGTTGCTGTAAAGTAATCATAGAATCTAGCAATCTGGTGAGGTGTGGCATGGCTATTGAGGGGAAACGGAGGAGGCCATGCATGTGAAAGGGAATGTTGAACTTAAAGAAGTAGAAATAAAGCCGCAAGAGTTGGTTTTAAAAAAGCAGATTTTTTTTGCCAGTTTTCAAAAGACTATATTTTTGGAATGTAACCATACCATACATTTCTTATTGTTTACCATTCATACTTCCTCTTTCACATACAAATAGTGAAACCTGCAAAAGATACATATTCCTTTAGATAGTAAGCTCACAAGGGCATTGGTTATCTCTCTTTGGTGTCTTTAGTTACTGTTGATTTTGGTTCATCGCTGTGGATCTGTCATTTTGACTTGTTTTATTGTCTATTATTTCTGCATTTCACTTGTCTTAGTCTTTAGGCAGGTTTTTTCAGGCGCACGACCGTAGACCTACATGACTTCCGGTCCGACGCAGATCACTGCAGGAGCCGCCCAGAAATGTAGGTATGCGCTTGGGTTAGATGGAGCTCTTCTGGAGCATCGCACCGCAGTGTGGGGAGTGTAAACTCCCCATACATTCTTGTTGCCAGGTAGCGTGATGTGATAAATGTACCACACTGCAACGCCCTAGTGTGAAAAATCCCTTACGGTCATTATGAATATATTTCTTGTTATGTTATTTTTGTATATAGTATTTATAGAAGATGAAACAATGACAACAGGAAAATGTATGGGTAAAGGTTTTTCCCTCTAAAGCAAATTAGTGTATGTTTTTTTGGGTGATTTACCGTCTTCTGGTATGTACGATTAGTGCAGTCCTTGGTGGTTATACTTCCTCGTGGCTCTCACTTTATCCTGCAGCACCATTTCTGTAGCCTGTCATTGTTTTTTTTTCACACTAGTATTTATTAAAGTACTATAAACATACGTATGTTATTTAAACAGATGCAGAAAAATGTATCTTCGAATTCAGTCTGGTATATCAGTATGAGAGAACTAAAGTAACAAAGAGAGGTATAACCATTGCATATTATAAAATATACAGCAACCACATGTTTTATATGTGTAAGTGCAGGAATAATTTTGTATCATTTGACTAATATCCCATGTGATTTTAATGCTTTCTCCGGAAACAATAAGTATTAGATGTTGTTATAACCGCTTATGGGGGCATTTTTTTGCCATCTGGAGATATTTTTATTTTATTTTTATTCCATTTTGGGTTTCTGTAAAGTAATCATAGAATCTAGCAATCTGGTGAGGTGTGGCATGGCTATTGAGGGGAAACGGAGGAGGCCGTGCATGTGAAAGGGAATGTTGAACTTAAAGAAGTAGAAATAAAGCCGCAAGAGTTGGTTTTAAAAAAGCTGATGGGTTTTTTGCCAGTTTTCAAAAGACTACATTTTTGGAATGTAACCATTCCATACATTTCTAATTGTTTACCATTCATACTTCCTCTTTCACATATAAATATTGAAACCTGCTAAAGATACATATTCCTTTCGATAGTAAGCTCACAAGGGCATTGGTTAACTCTCTTTGGTGTCTTTAGTTACTGTTGATTTTGGTTCATCGCTGTAGATCTGTCATTTTGACTTGTTTTATTGCCTATTATTTGTGCATTTCACTTGTCTTAGTCTTTAGGCAGGTTTTTTCAGGCGCACGACCGTAGACCTACATGACTTCCGGTCCGACGCAGATCACTGCAGGAGCCGCCCAGAAATGTAGGGTGATTTACCGTCTTCTGGTATGTACGATTAGTGCAGTCCTTGGTGGTTATACTTCCTCGTGGCTCTCACTTTATCCTGCAGCACCATTTCTGTAGCCTGTCATTGTTTTTTTTTCCCACACTAGTATTTATTAAAGTATTAAAAACATATACGTATGTTATTTAAACAGATGCAGAAAAATGTATCTTCGAATTCAGTCTGGTATATCAGTATGAGAGAACTAAAGTAACAAAGAGAGGTATAACCATTGCATATTATAAAATATACAGCAACCACATGTTTTATATGTGTAAGTGCAGGAATAATTTTGTATCATTTGACTACTATCCCATGTGATTTTAATGCTTTCTCCAGAAACAATAAGTATTAGATGTTGTTATAACCGCTTATGGGGGTAATTTTTTGCCATCTGGAGATATTTTTAGGTTATTTTTTTTCCATTTTGGGTTGCTGTAAAGTAATCATAGAATCTAGCAATCTGGTGAGGTGTGGCATGGCTATTGAGGGGAAACAGAGGAGGCCATGCATGTGAAAGGGAATGTTGAACTTAAAGAAGTAGAAATAAAGCCGCAAGAGTTGGTTTTAAAAAAGCTGAATTTTTTTGCCAGTTTTCAAAAGACTATATTTTTGGAATGTAACCATACCATACATTTCTTATTGTTTACCATTCATACTTCCTCTTTCACATACAAATAGTGAAACCTGCAAAAGATACATATTCCTTTAGATAGTAAGCTCACAAGGGCATTGGTTATCTCTCTTTGGTGTCTTTAGTTACTGTTGATTTTTGTTCATCGCTGTAGATCTGTCATTTTGACTTGTTTTATTGTCTATTATTTGTGCATTTCACTTGTCTTAGTCTTTAGGCAGGTTTTTTCAGGCGCACGACCGTAGACCTACATGACTTCCGGTCCGACGCAGATCACTGCAGGAGCCGCCCGGAAATGTAGGTACACGCTTGGGTTAGATGGAGCTCTTCCGGAGCATCGCACCGCAGTGTGGGGAGTGTAAACTCCCCATACATTCTTGTTGCCAGGTAGCGTGATGTGATAAATGTACCGCACTGCAACGCCCTAGTGTGAAAAATCCCTTACGGTCATTATGAATATATTTCTTGTTATGTTATTTTTGTATATAGTATTTATAGAAGATGAAACAATGACAACAGGAAAATGTATGAGTAAAGGTTTTTCCCTCTAAAGCAAATTAGTGTATGTTTTTTTGGGTGATTTACCGTCTTCTGGTATGTACGATTAGTGCAGTCCTTGGTGGTTATACTTCCTCGTGGCTCTCACTTTATCCTGCAGCACCATTTCTGTAGCCTGTCATTGTTTTTTTTTTCACACTAGTATTTATTAAAGTATTATAAACATACGTATGTTATTTAAACAGATGCAGAAAAATGTATCTTCGAATTCAGTCTGGTATATCAGTATGAGAGAACTAAAGTAACAAAGAGAGGTATAACCATTGCATATTATAAAATATACAACAACCACATGTTTTATATGTGTAAGTGCAGGAATAATTTTGTATCATTTGACTAATATCCCATGTGATTTTAATGCTTTCTCCGGAAACAATAAGTATTAGATGTTGTTATAACCGCTTATGGGGGCATTTTTTTGCCATCTGGAGATATTTTATTTTTTTTCCATTTTGGGTTTCTGTAAAGTAATCATAGAATCTAGCAATCTGGTGAGGTGTGGCATGGCTATTGAGGGGAAACGGAGGAGGCCGTGCATGTGAAAGGGAATGTTGAACTTAAAGAAGTAGAAATAAAGCCGCAAGAGTTGGTTTTAAAAAAGCTGATGGGTTTTTTGCCAGTTTTCAAAAGACTACATTTTTGGAATGTAACCATTCCATACATTTCTAATTGTTTACCATTCATACTTCCTCTTTCACACAGAAATATTGAAACCTGCAAAAGATACATATTCCTTTCGATAGTAAGCTCACAAGGGCATTGGTTATCTCTCTTTGGTGTCTTTAGTTACTGTTGATTTTGGTTCATCGCTGTGGGTTTGTCATTTTGACTTGTTTTATTGTCTATTATTTGTGCATTTCACTTGTCTTAGTCTTTAGGCAGGTTTTTTCAGGCGCACGACCGTAGACCTACATGACTTCCGGTCCGATGCAGATCACTGCAGGAGCCGCCCAGAAATGTAGGGTGATTTACCGTCTTCTGGTATGTACGATTAGTGCAGTCCTTGGTGGTTATTCTTCCTCGTGGCTCTCACTTTTTCCTGCAGCACCATTTCTGTAGCCTGTCATTGTTTTTTTTTCACACTAGTATTTATTAAAGTATTATAAACATACGTATGTTATTCAAACAGATGCAGAAAAACGTATCTTCGAATTCAGTCTGGTATATCAGTATGAGAGAACTAAAGTAACAAAGAGAGGTATAACCATTGCATATTATAAAATATACAGCAACCACATGTTTTATATGTGTAAGTGCAGGAATAATTTTGTATCATTTGACTAATATCCCATGTGATTTTAATGCTTTCTCCAGAAACAATAAGTATTAGATGTTGTTATAACCGCTTATGGGGGTATTTTTTTGCCATCTGGAGATATTTTTAGGTTATTTTTTTTCCATTTTGGGTTGCTGTAAAGTAATCATAGAATCTAGCAATCTGGTGAGGTGTGGCATGGCTATTGAGGGGAAACGGAGGAGGCCATGCATGTGAAAGGGAATGTTGAACTTAAAGAAGTAGAAATAAAGCCGCAAGAGTTGGTTTTAAAAAAGCTGATTTTTTTTGCCAGTTTTCAAAAGACTATATTTTTGGAATGTAACCATACCATACATTTCTAATTGTTTACCATTCATACTTCCTCTTTCACATACAAATAGTGAAACCTGCAAAAGATACATATTCCTTTAGATAGTAAGCTCACAAGGGCATTGGTTATCTCTCTTTGGTGTCTTTAGTTACTGTTGATTTTGGTTCATCGCTGTGGATCTGTCATTTTGACTTGTTTTATTGTCTATTATTTGTGCATTTCACTTGTCTTAGTCTTTAGGCAGTTTTTTTCAGGCGCACGACCGTAGACCTACATGACTTCTGGTCCGACGCAGATCACTGCAGGAGCCGCCCAGAAATGTAGGTACGCGCTTGGGTTAGATGAAGCTCTTCCGGAGCATCGCACCGCAGTGTGGGGAGTGTAAACTCCCCATACATTCTTGTTGCCAGGTAGCGTGATGTGATAAATGTACCGCACTGCAACGCCCTAGTGTGAAAAATCCCTTACGGTCATTATGAATATATTTCTTGTTATGTTATTTTTGTATATAGTATTTATAGAAGATGGAACAATGACAACAGGAAAATGTATGAGTAAAGGTCTTTCCCTCTAAAGCAAATTAGTGTATGCTTTTTTGGGTGATTTACCGTCTTCTGCTATGTACGATTCGTGCAGTCCTCGGTGGTTATACTTCCTAGTGGCCCTCACTTTTTCCTGCAGCACCATTTCTGTAGCCTGTCATTGTTTTTTTTTTTTCACACTAGTATTTATTAAAGTATTATAAACATACGTATGTTATTTAAACAGATGCAGAAAAATGTATGTTCGAATTCAGTCTTGTATATCAGTATGAGAGAACTAAAGTAACAAAGAGAGGTATAACCATTGCATATTGTAAAATATAGAGCAACCACATGTTTTATATGTGTAAGTGCAGGAATAATTTTGTATCATTTGACTAATATCCCATGTGATTGTAAAGCTTTCTCCAGAAACAACAAGTATTAGATGTTGTTATAACCACTTATGGGGGCATTTTTTTGCCATCTGGAGTTTTTTTAGGTTATTTTTTTTTCCATTTTGGGTTTCTGTAAAGTAATCATAGAATCTAGCAATCTGGTGAGGTGTGGCATGGCTATTGAGGGGAAACGGAGGAGGCCGTGCATGTGAAAGGGAATGTTGAACTTAAAGAAGTAGAAATAAAGCTGCAAGAGTTGGTTTTAAAAAAGCTGATGGTTTTTTTGCCAGTTTTCAAAAGACTACATTTTTGGAATGTAACCATTCCATACATTTCTAATTGTTTACCATTCATACTTCCTCTTTCACATAGAAATAGTGAAACCTGCAAAAGATACATATTCCTTTAGATAGTAAGCTCACAAGGGCATTGGTTATCTCTCTTTGGTGTCTTTAGTTACTGTTGATTTTGGTTCATCGCTGTAGATCTGTCATTTTGACTTGTTTTATTGCCTATTATTTGTGCATTTCACTTGTCTTAGTCTTTAGGCAGGTTTTTTCAGGCGCACGACCGTAGACCTACATGACTTCCGGTCCGACGCAGATCACTGCAGGAGCCGCCCAGAAATGTAGGGTGATTTACCGTCTTCTAATATGTACGATTAGTGCAGTCCTTGGTGGTTATACTTCCTCGTGGCTCTCACTTTTTCCTGCAGCACCATTTCTGTAGCCTGTCATTGTTTTTTTTTCACACTAGTATTTATTAAAGTATTATAAACATACGTATGTTATTCAAACAGATGCAGAAAAACGTATCTTCGAATTCAGTCTGGTATATCAGTATGAGAGAACTAAAGTAACAAAGAGAGGTATAACCATTGCATATTATAAAATATACAGCAACCACATGTTTTATATGTGTAAGTGCAGGAATAATTTTGTATCATTTGACTAATATCCCATGTGATTTTAATGCTTTCTCCAGAAACAATAAGTATTAGATGTTGTTATAACCGCTTATGGGGGTAATTTTTTGCCATCTGGAGATATTTTTAGGTTATTTTTTTTCCATTTTGGGTTGCTGTAAAGTAATCATAGAATCTAGCAATCTGGTGAGGTGTGGCATGGCTATTGAGGGGAAACGGAGGAGGCCATGCATGTGAAAGGGAATGTTGAACTTAAAGAAGTAGAAATAAAGCCGCAAGAGTTGGTTTTAAAAAAGCAGATTTTTTTTGCCAGTTTTCAAAAGACTATATTTTTGGAATGTAACCATACCATACATTTCTTATTGTTTACCATTCATACTTCCTCTTTCACATACAAATAGTGAAACCTGCAAAAGATACATATTCCTTTAGATAGTAAGCTCACAAGGGCATTGGTTATCTCTCTTTGGTGTCTTTAGTTACTGTTGATTTTGGTTCATCGCTGTGGATCTGTCATTTTGACTTGTTTTATTGTCTATTATTTCTGCATTTCACTTGTCTTAGTCTTTAGGCAGGTTTTTTCAGGCGCACGACCGTAGACCTACATGACTTCCGGTCCGACGCAGATCACTGCAGGAGCCGCCCAGAAATGTAGGTACGCGCTTGGGTTAGATGGAGCTCTTCTGGAGCATCGCACCGCAGTGTGGGGAGTGTAAACTCCCCATACATTCTTGTTGCCAGGTAGCGTGATGTGATAAATGTACCACACTGCAACGCCCTAGTGTGAAAAATCCCTTACGGTCATTATGAATATATTTCTTGTTATGTTATTTTTGTATATAGTATTTATAGAAGATGAAACAATGACAACAGGAAAATGTATGGGTAAAGGTTTTTCCCTCTAAAGCAAATTAGTGTATGTTTTTTTGGGTGATTTACCGTCTTCTGGTATGTACGATTAGTGCAGTCCTTGGTGGTTATACTTCCTCGTGGCTCTCACTTTATCCTGCAGCACCATTTCTGTAGCCTGTCATTGTTTTTTTTTCACACTAGTATTTATTAAAGTACTATAAACATACGTATGTTATTTAAACAGATGCAGAAAAATGTATCTTCGAATTCAGTCTGGTATATCAGTATGAGAGAACTAAAGTAACAAAGAGAGGTATAACCATTGCATATTATAAAATATACAGCAACCACATGTTTTATATGTGTAAGTGCAGGAATAATTTTGTATCATTTGACTAATATCCCATGTGATTTTAATGCTTTCTCCGGAAACAATAAGTATTAGATGTTGTTATAACCGCTTATGGGGGCATTTTTTTGCCATCTGGAGATATTTTTATTTTATTTTTATTCCATTTTGGGTTTCTGTAAAGTAATCATAGAATCTAGCAATCTGGTGAGGTGTGGCATGGCTATTGAGGGGAAACGGAGGAGGCCGTGCATGTGAAAGGGAATGTTGAACTTAAAGAAGTAGAAATAAAGCCGCAAGAGTTGGTTTTAAAAAAGCTGATGGGTTTTTTGCCAGTTTTCAAAAGACTACATTTTTGGAATGTAACCATTCCATACATTTCTAATTGTTTACCATTCATACTTCCTCTTTCACATATAAATATTGAAACCTGCTAAAGATACATATTCCTTTCGATAGTAAGCTCACAAGGGCATTGGTTAACTCTCTTTGGTGTCTTTAGTTACTGTTGATTTTGGTTCATCGCTGTAGATCTGTCATTTTGACTTGTTTTATTGCCTATTATTTGTGCATTTCACTTGTCTTAGTCTTTAGGCAGGTTTTTTCAGGCGCACGACCGTAGACCTACATGACTTCCGGTCCGACGCAGATCACTGCAGGAGCCGCCCAGAAATGTAGGGTGATTTACCGTCTTCTGGTATGTACGATTAGTGCAGTCCTTGGTGGTTATACTTCCTCGTGGCTCTCACTTTATCCTGCAGCACCATTTCTGTAGCCTGTCATTGTTTTTTTTTCCCACACTAGTATTTATTAAAGTATTAAAAACATATACGTATGTTATTTAAACAGATGCAGAAAAATGTATCTTCGAATTCAGTCTGGTATATCAGTATGAGAGAACTAAAGTAACAAAGAGAGGTATAACCATTGCATATTATAAAATATACAGCAACCACATGTTTTATATGTGTAAGTGCAGGAATAATTTTGTATCATTTGACTACTATCCCATGTGATTTTAATGCTTTCTCCAGAAACAATAAGTATTAGATGTTGTTATAACCGCTTATGGGGGTAATTTTTTGCCATCTGGAGATATTTTTAGGTTATTTTTTTTCCATTTTGGGTTGCTGTAAAGTAATCATAGAATCTAGCAATCTGGTGAGGTGTGGCATGGCTATTGAGGGGAAACAGAGGAGGCCATGCATGTGAAAGGGAATGTTGAACTTAAAGAAGTAGAAATAAAGCCGCAAGAGTTGGTTTTAAAAAAGCTGAATTTTTTTGCCAGTTTTCAAAAGACTATATTTTTGGAATGTAACCATACCATACATTTCTTATTGTTTACCATTCATACTTCCTCTTTCACATACAAATAGTGAAACCTGCAAAAGATACATATTCCTTTAGATAGTAAGCTCACAAGGGCATTGGTTATCTCTCTTTGGTGTCTTTAGTTACTGTTGATTTTTGTTCATCGCTGTAGATCTGTCATTTTGACTTGTTTTATTGTCTATTATTTGTGCATTTCACTTGTCTTAGTCTTTAGGCAGGTTTTTTCAGGCGCACGACCGTAGACCTACATGACTTCCGGTCCGACGCAGATCACTGCAGGAGCCGCCCGGAAATGTAGGTACACGCTTGGGTTAGATGGAGCTCTTCCGGAGCATCGCACCGCAGTGTGGGGAGTGTAAACTCCCCATACATTCTTGTTGCCAGGTAGCGTGATGTGATAAATGTACCGCACTGCAACGCCCTAGTGTGAAAAATCCCTTACGGTCATTATGAATATATTTCTTGTTATGTTATTTTTGTATATAGTATTTATAGAAGATGAAACAATGACAACAGGAAAATGTATGAGTAAAGGTTTTTCCCTCTAAAGCAAATTAGTGTATGTTTTTTTGGGTGATTTACCGTCTTCTGGTATGTACGATTAGTGCAGTCCTTGGTGGTTATACTTCCTCGTGGCTCTCACTTTATCCTGCAGCACCATTTCTGTAGCCTGTCATTGTTTTTTTTTTCACACTAGTATTTATTAAAGTATTATAAACATACGTATGTTATTTAAACAGATGCAGAAAAATGTATCTTCGAATTCAGTCTGGTATATCAGTATGAGAGAACTAAAGTAACAAAGAGAGGTATAACCATTGCATATTATAAAATATACAACAACCACATGTTTTATATGTGTAAGTGCAGGAATAATTTTGTATCATTTGACTAATATCCCATGTGATTTTAATGCTTTCTCCGGAAACAATAAGTATTAGATGTTGTTATAACCGCTTATGGGGGCATTTTTTTGCCATCTGGAGATATTTTTATTTTTTTCCATTTTGGGTTTCTGTAAAGTAATTATAAAATCTAGCAATCTGGTGAGGTGTGGCATGGCTATTGAGGGGAAACGGAGGAGGCCGTGCATGTGAAAGGGAATGTTGAACTTAAAGAAGTAGAAATAAAGCCGCAAGAGTTGGTTTTAAAAAAGCTGATGGGTTTTTTGCCAGTTTTCAAAAGACTACATTTTTGGAATGTAACCATTCCATACATTTCTAATTGTTTACCATTCATACTTCCTCTTTCACATAGAAATATTGAAACCTGCAAAAGATACATATTCCTTTCGATAGTAAGCTCACAAGGGCATTGGTTATCTCTCTTTGGTGTCTTCAGTTACTGTTGATTTTGGTTCATCGCTGTGGGTTTGTCATTTTGACTTGTTTTATTGTCTATTATTTGTGCATTTCACTTGTCTTAGTCTTTAGGCAGGTTTTTTCAGGCGCACGACCGTAGACCTACATGACTTCCGGTCCGATGCAGATCACTGCAGGAGCCGCCCAGAAATGTAGGGTGATTTACCGTCTTCTGGTATGTATGATTAGTGCAGTCCTTGGTGGTTATTCTTCCTCGTGGCTCTCACTTTTTCCTGCAGCACCATTTCTGTAGCCTGTCATTGTTTTTTTTTCACACTAGTATTTATTAAAGTATTATAAACATACGTATGTTATTCAAACAGATGCAGAAAAACGTATCTTCGAATTCAGTCTGGTATATCAGTATGAGAGAACTAAAGTAACAAAGAGAGGTATAACCATTGCATATTATAAAATATACAGCAACCACATGTTTTATATGTGTAAGTGCAGGAATAATTTTGTATCATTTGACTAATATCCCATGTGATTTTAATGCTTTCTCCAGAAACAATAAGTATTAGATGTTGTTATAACCGCTTATGGGGGTATTTTTTTGCCATCTGGAGATATTTTTAGGTTATTTTTTTTCCATTTTGGGTTGCTGTAAAGTAATCATAGAATCTAGCAATCTGGTGAGGTGTGGCATGGCTATTGAGGGGAAACGGAGGAGGCCATGCATGTGAAAGGGAATGTTGAACTTAAAGAAGTAGAAATAAAGCCGCAAGAGTTGGTTTTAAAAAAGCTGATTTTTTTTTTGCCAGTTTTCAAAAGACTATATTTTTGGAATGTAACCATACCATACATTTCTAATTGTTTACCATTCATACTTCCTCTTTCACATACAAATAGTGAAACCTGCAAAAGATACATATTCCTTTAGATAGTAAGCTCACAAGGGCATTGGTTATCTCTCTTTGGTGTCTTTAGTTACTGTTGATTTTGGTTCATCGCTGTGGATCTGTCATTTTGACTTGTTTTATTGTCTATTATTTGTGCATTTCACTTGTCTTAGTCTTTAGGCAGTTTTTTTCAGGCGCACGACCGTAGACCTACATGACTTCCGGTCCGACGCAGATCACTGCAGGAGCCGCCCAGAAATGTAGGTACGCGCTTGGGTTAGATGGAGCTCCTCCGGAGCATCGCACCGCAGTGTGGGGAGTGTAAACTCCCCATACATTCTTGTTGCCAGGTAGCGTGATGTGATAAATGTACCGCACTGCAACGCCCTAGTGTGAAAAATCCCTTACGGTCATTATGAATATATTTCTTGTTATGTTATTTTTGTATATAGTATTTATAGAAGATGGAACAATGACAACAGGAAAATGTATGAGTAAAGGTCTTTCCCTCTAAAGCAAATTAGTGTATGCTTTTTTGGGTGATTTACCGTCTTCTGCTATGTACGATTCGTGCAGTCCTCGGTGGTTATACTTCCTCGTGGCCCTCACTTTTTCCTGCAGCACCATTTCTGTAGCCTGTCATTGTTTTTTTTTTCACACTAGTATTTATTAAAGTATTATAAACATACGTATGTTATTTAAACAGATGCAGAAAAATGTATGTTCGAATTCAGTCTTGTATATCAGTATGAGAGAACTAAAGTAACAAAGAGAGGTATAACCATTGCATATTGTAAAATATAGAGCAACCACATGTTTAATATGTGTAAGTGCAGGAATAATTTTGTATCATTTGACTAATATCCCATGTGATTGTAAAGCTTTCTCCAGAAACAACAAGTATTAGATGTTGTTATAACCACTTATGGGGGCATTTTTTTGCCATCTGGAGATTTTTTAGGTTATTTTTTTTCCATTTTGGGTTTCTGTAAAGTAATCATAGAATCTAGCAATCTGGTGAGGTGTGGCATGGCTATTGAGGGGAAACGGAGGAGGCCGTGCATGTGAAAGGGAATGTTGAACTTAAAGAAGTAGAAATAAAGCTGCAAGAGTTGGTTTTAAAAAAGCTGATGGTTTTTTTGCCAGTTTTCAAAAGACTACATTTTTGGAATGTAACCATTCCATACATTTCTAATTGTTTACCATTCATACTTCCTCTTTCACATAGAAATAGTGAAACCTGCAAAAGATACATATTCCTTTAGATAGTAAGCTCACAAGGGCATTGGTTATCTCTCTTTGGTGTCTTTAGTTACTGTTGATTTTGGTTCATCGCTGTAGATCTGTCATTTTGACTTGTTTTATTGCCTATTATTTGTGCATTTCACTTGTCTTAGTCTTTAGGCAGGTTTTTTCAGGCGCACGACCGTAGACCTACATGACTTCCGGTCCGACGCAGATCACTGCAGGAGCCGCCCAGAAATGTAGGGTGATTTACCGTCTTCTGGTATGTACGATTAGTGCAGTCCTTGGTGGTTATACTTCCTCGTGGCTCTCACTTTTTCCTGCAGCACCATTTCTGTAGCCTGTCATTGTTTTTTTTTCACACTAGTATTTATTAAAGTATTATAAACATACGTATGTTATTCAAACAGATGCAGAAAAACGTATCTTCGAATTCAGTCTGGTATATCAGTATGAGAGAACTAAAGTAACAAAGAGAGGTATAACCATTGCATATTATAAAATATACAGCAACCACATGTTTTATATGTGTAAGTGCAGGAATAATTTTGTATCATTTGACTAATATCCCATGTGATTTTAATGCTTTCTCCAGAAACAATAAGTATTAGATGTTGTTATAACCGCTTATGGGGGTAATTTTTTGCCATCTGGAGATATTTTTAGGTTATTTTTTTTCCATTTTGGGTTGCTGTAAAGTAATCATAGAATCTAGCAATCTGGTGAGGTGTGGCACGGCTATTGAGGGGAAACGGAGGAGGCCATGCATGTGAAAGGGAATGTTGAACTTAAAGAAGTAGAAATAAAGCCGCAAGAGTTGGTTTTAAAAAAGCTGATTTTTTTGCCAGTTTTCAAAAGACTATATTTTTGGAATGTAACCATACCATACATTTCTTATTGTTTACCATTCATACTTCCTCTTTCACATACAAATAGTGAAACCTGCAAAAGATACATATTCCTTTAGATAGTAAGCTCACAAGGGCATTGGTTATCTCTCTTTGGTGTCTTTAGTTACTGTTGATTTTGGTTCATCGCTGTGGATCTGTCATTTTGACTTGTTTTATTGTCTATTATTTGTGCATTTCACTTGTCTTAGTCTTTAGGCAGGTTTTTTCAGGCGCACGACCGTAGACCTACATGACTTCCGGTCCGACGCAGATCACTGCAGGAGCCGCCCAGAAATGTAGGTACGCGCTTGGGTTAGATGGAGCTCTTCCGGAGCATCGCACCGCAGTGTGGGGAGTGTAAACTCCCCATACATTCTTGTTGCCAGGTAGCGTGATGTGATAAATGTACCGCACTGCAACGCCCTAGTGTGAAAAATCCCTTACGGTCATTATGAATATATTTCTTGTTATGTTATTTTTGTATATAGTATTTATAGAAGATGAAACAATGACAACAGGAAAATGTATGGGTAAAGGTTTTTCCCTCTAAAGCAAATTAGTGTATGTTTTTTTGGGTGATTTACCGTCTTCTGGTATGTACGATTAGTGCAGTCCTTGGTGGTTATACTTCCTCGTGGCTCTCACTTTATCCTGCAGCACCATTTCTGTAGCCTGTCATTGTTTTTTTTTTCACACTAGTATTTATTAAAGTATTATAAACATACGTATGTTATTTAAACAGATGCAGAAAAATGTATCTTCGAATTCAGTCTGGTATATCAGTATGAGAGAACTAAAGTAACAAAGAGAGGTATAACCATTGCATATTATAAAATATACAGCAACCACATGTTTTATATGTGTAAGTGCAGGAATAATTTTGTATCATTTGACTAATATCCCATGTGATTTTAATGCTTTCTCCGGAAACAATAAGTATTAGATGTTGTTATAACCGCTTATGGGGGCATTTTTTTGCCATCTGGAGATATTTTTATTTTATTTTTTTTCCATTTTGGGTTTCTGTAATCATAGAATCTAGCAATCTGGTGAGGTGTGGCATGGCTATTGAGGGGAAACGGAGGAGACCGTGCATGTGAAAGGGAATGTTGAACTTAAAGAAGTAGAAATAAAGCCGCAAGAGTTGGTTTTAAAAAAGCTGATGGTTTTTTTGCCAGTTTTCAAAAGACTACATTTTTGGAATGTAACCATTCCATACATTTCTAATTGTTTACCATTCATACTTCCTCTTTCACATAGAAATATTGAAACCTGCAAAAGATACATATTCCTTTCGATAGTAAGCTCACAAGGGCATTGGTTATCTCTCTTTGGTGTCTTTAGTTACTGTTGATTTTGGTTCATCGCTGTAGATCTGTCATTTTGACTTGTTTTATTGCCTATTATTTGTGCATTTCACTTGTCTTAGTCTTTAGGCAGGTTTTTTCAGGCGCACGACCGTAGACCTACATGACTTCCGGTCCGACGCAGATCACTGCAGGAGCCGCCCAGAAATGTAGGGTGATTTACCGTCTTCTGGTATGTACGATTAGTGCAGTCCTTGGTGGTTATACTTCCTCGTGGCTCTCACTTTTTCCTGCAGCACCATTTCTGTAGCCTGTCATTGTTTTTTTTTCACACTAGTATTTATTAAAGTATTATAAACATACGTATGTTATTCAAACAGATGCAGAAAAACGTATCTTTGAATTCAGTCTGGTATATCAGTATGAGAGAACTAAAGTAACAAAGAGAGGTATAACCATTGCATATTATAAAATATACAGCAACCACATGTTTTATATGTGTAAGTGCAGGAATAATTTTGTATCATTTGACTAATATCCCATGTGATTTTAATGCTTTCTCCAGAAACAATAAGTATTAGATGTTGTTATAACCGCTTATGGGGGTAATTTTTTGCCATCTGGAGATATTTTTAGGTTATTTTTTTTCCATTTTGGGTTGCTGTAAAGTAATCATAGAATCTAGCAATCTGGTGAGGTGTGGCATGGCTATTGAGGGGAAACGGAGGAGGCCATGCATGTGAAAGGGAATGTTGAACTTAAAGAAGTAGAAATAAAGCCGCAAGAGTTGGTTTTAAAAAAGCTGATTTTTTTTTTGCCAGTTTTCAAAAGACTATATTTTTGGAATGTAACCATACCATACATTTCTAATTGTTTACCATTCATACTTCCTCTTTCACATACAAATAGTGAAACCTGCAAAAGATACATATTCCTTTAGATAGTAAGCTCACAAGGGCATTGGTTATCTCTCTTTGGTGTCTTTAGTTACTGTTGATTTTGGTTCATCGCTGTGGATCTGTCATTTTGACTTGTTTTATTGTCTATTATTTGTGCATTTCACTTGTCTTAGTCTTTAGGCAGTTTTTTTCAGGCGCACGACCGTAGACCTACATGACTTCCGGTCCGACGCAGATCACTGCAGGAGCCGCCCAGAAATGTAGGTACGCGCTTGGGTTGGATGGAGCTCCTCCGGAGCATCGCACCGCAGTGTGGGGAGTGTAAACTCCCCATACATTCTTGTTGCCAGGTAGCGTGATGTGATAAATGTACCGCACTGCAACGCCCTAGTGTGATAAAATCCCTTACGGTCATTATGAATATATTTCTTGTTATGTTATTTTTGTATATAGTATTTATAGAAGATGGAACAATGACAACAGGAAAATGTATGAGTAAAGGTCTTTCCCTCTAAAGCAAATTAGTGTATGCTTTTTTGGGTGATTTACCGTCTTCTGGTATGTACGATTCGTGCAGTCCTCAGTGGTTATACTTCCTCGTGGCCCTCACTTTTTCCTGCAGCACCATTTCTGTAGCCTGTCATTGTTTTTTTTTTTCACACTAGTATTTATTAAAGTATTATAAACATACGTATGTTATTTAAACAGATGCAGAAAAATGTATGTTCGAATTCAGTCTTGTATATCAGTATGAGAGAACTAAAGTAACAAAGAGAGGTATAACCATTGCATATTGTAAAATATAGAGCAACCACATGTTTTATATGTGTAAGTGCAGGAATAATTTTGTATCATTTGACTAATATCCCATGTGATTGTAAAGCTTTCTCCAGAAACAACAAGTATTAGATGTTGTTATAACCACTTATGGGGGCATTTTTTTGCCATCTGGAGATTTTTTAGGTTATTTTTTTTTCCATTTTGAGTTTCTGTAAAGTAATCATAGAATCTAGCAATCTGGTGAGGTGTGGCATGGCTATTGAGTGGAAACGGAGGAGGCCGTGCATGTGAAAGGGAATGTTGAACTTAAAGAAGTAGAAATAAAGCTGCAAGAGTTGGTTTTAAAAAAGCTGATGGTTTTTTTGCCAGTTTTCAAAAGACTACATTTTTGGAATGTAACCATTCCATACATTTCTAATTGTTTACCATTCATACTTCCTCTTTCACATAGAAATAGTGAAACCTGCAAAAGATACATATTCCTTTAGATAGTAAGCTCACAAGGGCATTGGTTATCTCTCTTTGGTGTCTTTAGTTACTGTTGATTTTGGTTCATCGCTGTAGATCTGTCATTTTGACTTGTTTTATTGCCTATTATTTGTGCATTTCACTTGTCTTAGTCTTTAGGCAGGTTTTTTCAGGCGCACGACCGTAGACCTACATGACTTCCGGTCCGACGCAGATCACTGCAGGAGCCGCCCAGAAATGTAGGGTGATTTACCGTCTTCTGGTATGTACGATTAGTGCAGTCCTTGGTGGTTATACTTCCTCGTGGCTCTCACTTTTTCCTGCAGCACCATTTCTGTAGCCTGTCATTGTTTTTTTTTCACACTAGTATTTATTAAAGTATTATAAACATACGTATGTTATTCAAACAGATGCAGAAAAACGTATCTTCGAATTCAGTCTGGTATATCAGTATGAGAGAACTAAAGTAACAAAGAGAGGTATAACCATTGCATATTATAAAATATACAGCAACCACATGTTTTATATGTGTAAGTGCAGGAATAATTTTGTATCATTTGACTAATATCCCATGTGATTTTAATGCTTTCTCCAGAAACAATAAGTATTAGATGTTGTTATAACCGCTTATGGGGGTATTTTTTTGCCATCTGGAGATATTTTTAGGTTATTTTTTTTCCATTTTGGGTTGCTGTAAAGTAATCATAGAATCTAGCAATCTGGTGAGGTGTGGCATGGCTATTGAGGGGAAACGGAGGAGGCCATGCATGTGAAAGGGAATGTTGAACTTAAAGAAGTAGAAATAAAGCCGCAAGAGTTGGTTTTAAAAAAGCTGATTTTTTTTGCCAGTTTTCAAAAGACTATATTTTTGGAATGTAACCATACCATACATTTCTTATTGTTTACCATTCATACTTCCTCTTTCACATACAAATAGTGAAACCTGCAAAAGATACATATTCCTTTAGATAGTAAGCTCACAAGGGCATTGGTTATCTCTCTTTGGTGTCTTTAGTTACTGTTGATTTTGGTTCATCGCTGTGGATCTGTCATTTTGACTTGTTTTATTGTCTATTATTTCTGCATTTCACTTGTCTTAGTCTTTAGGCAGGTTTTTTCAGGCGCACGACCGTAGACCTACATGACTTCCGGTCCGACGCAGATCACTGCAGGAGCCGCCCAGAAATGTAGGTACGCGCTTGGGTTAGATGGAGCTCTTCTGGAGCATCGCACCGCAGTGTGGGGAGTGTAAACTCCCCATACATTCTTGTTGCCAGGTAGCGTGATGTGATAAATGTACCACACTGCAACGCCCTAGTGTGAAAAATCCCTTACGGTCATTATGAATATATTTCTTGTTATGTTATTTTTGTATATAGTATTTATAGAAGATGAAACAATGACAACAGGAAAATGTATGGGTAAAGGTTTTTCCCTCTAAAGCAAATTAGTGTATGTTTTTTTGGGTGATTTACCGTCTTCTGGTATGTACGATTAGTGCAGTCCTTGGTGGTTATACTTCCTCGTGGCTCTCACTTTATCCTGCAGCACCATTTCTGTAGCCTGTCATTGTTTTTTTTTCACACTAGTATTTATTAAAGTACTATAAACATACGTATGTTATTTAAACAGATGCAGAAAAATGTATCTTCGAATTCAGTCTGGTATATCAGTATGAGAGAACTAAAGTAACAAAGAGAGGTATAACCATTGCATATTATAAAATATACAGCAACCACATGTTTTATATGTGTAAGTGCAGGAATAATTTTGTATCATTTGACTAATATCCCATGTGATTTTAATGCTTTCTCCGGAAACAATAAGTATTAGATGTTGTTATAACCGCTTATGGGGGCATTTTTTTGCCATCTGGAGATATTTTTATTTTATTTTTATTCCATTTTGGGTTTCTGTAAAGTAATCATAGAATCTAGCAATCTGGTGAGGTGTGGCATGGCTATTGAGGGGAAACGGAGGAGGCCGTGCATGTGAAAGGGAATGTTGAACTTAAAGAAGTAGAAATAAAGCCGCAAGAGTTGGTTTTAAAAAAGCTGATGGGTTTTTTGCCAGTTTTCAAAAGACTACATTTTTGGAATGTAACCATTCCATACATTTCTAATTGTTTACCATTCATACTTCCTCTTTCACATATAAATATTGAAACCTGCTAAAGATACATATTCCTTTCGATAGTAAGCTCACAAGGGCATTGGTTAACTCTCTTTGGTGTCTTTAGTTACTGTTGATTTTGGTTCATCGCTGTAGATCTGTCATTTTGACTTGTTTTATTGCCTATTATTTGTGCATTTCACTTGTCTTAGTCTTTAGGCAGGTTTTTTCAGGCGCACGACCGTAGACCTACATGACTTCCGGTCCGACGCAGATCACTGCAGGAGCCGCCCAGAAATGTAGGGTGATTTACCGTCTTCTGGTATGTACGATTAGTGCAGTCCTTGGTGGTTATACTTCCTCGTGGCTCTCACTTTATCCTGCAGCACCATTTCTGTAGCCTGTCATTGTTTTTTTTTCCCACACTAGTATTTATTAAAGTATTAAAAACATATACGTATGTTATTTAAACAGATGCAGAAAAATGTATCTTCGAATTCAGTCTGGTATATCAGTATGAGAGAACTAAAGTAACAAAGAGAGGTATAACCATTGCATATTATAAAATATACAGCAACCACATGTTTTATATGTGTAAGTGCAGGAATAATTTTGTATCATTTGACTACTATCCCATGTGATTTTAATGCTTTCTCCAGAAACAATAAGTATTAGATGTTGTTATAACCGCTTATGGGGGTAATTTTTTGCCATCTGGAGATATTTTTAGGTTATTTTTTTTCCATTTTGGGTTGCTGTAAAGTAATCATAGAATCTAGCAATCTGGTGAGGTGTGGCATGGCTATTGAGGGGAAACAGAGGAGGCCATGCATGTGAAAGGGAATGTTGAACTTAAAGAAGTAGAAATAAAGCCGCAAGAGTTGGTTTTAAAAAAGCTGAATTTTTTTGCCAGTTTTCAAAAGACTATATTTTTGGAATGTAACCATACCATACATTTCTTATTGTTTACCATTCATACTTCCTCTTTCACATACAAATAGTGAAACCTGCAAAAGATACATATTCCTTTAGATAGTAAGCTCACAAGGGCATTGGTTATCTCTCTTTGGTGTCTTTAGTTACTGTTGATTTTTGTTCATCGCTGTAGATCTGTCATTTTGACTTGTTTTATTGTCTATTATTTGTGCATTTCACTTGTCTTAGTCTTTAGGCAGGTTTTTTCAGGCGCACGACCGTAGACCTACATGACTTCCGGTCCGACGCAGATCACTGCAGGAGCCGCCCGGAAATGTAGGTACACGCTTGGGTTAGATGGAGCTCTTCCGGAGCATCGCACCGCAGTGTGGGGAGTGTAAACTCCCCATACATTCTTGTTGCCAGGTAGCGTGATGTGATAAATGTACCGCACTGCAACGCCCTAGTGTGAAAAATCCCTTACGGTCATTATGAATATATTTCTTGTTAAGTTATTTTTGTATATAGTATTTATAGAAGATGAAACAATGACAACAGGAAAATGTATGAGTAAAGGTTTTTCCCTCTAAAGCAAATTAGTGTATGTTTTTTTGGGTGATTTACCGTCTTCTGGTATGTACGATTAGTGCAGTCCTTGGTGGTTATACTTCCTCGTGGCTCTCACTTTATCCTGCAGCACCATTTCTGTAGCCTGTCATTGTTTTTTTTTTCACACTAGTATTTATTAAAGTATTATAAACATACGTATGTTATTTAAACAGATGCAGAAAAATGTATCTTCGAATTCAGTCTGGTATATCAGTATGAGAGAACTAAAGTAACAAAGAGAGGTATAACCATTGCATATTATAAAATATACAACAACCACATGTTTTATATGTGTAAGTGCAGGAATAATTTTGTATCATTTGACTAATATCCCATGTGATTTTAATGCTTTCTCCGGAAACAATAAGTATTAGATGTTGTTATAACCGCTTATGGGGGCATTTTTTTGCCATCTGGAGATATTTTTATTTTTTTCCATTTTGGGTTTCTGTAAAGTAATTATAAAATCTAGCAATCTGGTGAGGTGTGGCATGGCTATTGAGGGGAAACGGAGGAGGCCGTGCATGTGAAAGGGAATGTTGAACTTAAAGAAGTAGAAATAAAGCCGCAAGAGTTGGTTTTAAAAAAGCTGATGGGTTTTTTGCCAGTTTTCAAAAGACTACATTTTTGGAATGTAACCATTCCATACATTTCTACTTGTTTACCATTCATACTTCCTCTTTCACATAGAAATATTGAAACCTGCAAAAGATACATATTCCTTTCGATAGTAAGCTCACAAGGGCATTGGTTATCTCTCTTTGGTGTCTTCAGTTACTGTTGATTTTGGTTCATCGCTGTGGGTTTGTCATTTTGACTTGTTTTATTGTCTATTATTTGTGCATTTCACTTGTCTTAGTCTTTAGGCAGGTTTTTTCAGGCGCACGACCGTAGACCTACATGACTTCCGGTCCGATGCAGATCACTGCAGGAGCCGCCCAGAAATGTAGGGTGATTTACCGTCTTCTGGTATGTATGATTAGTGCAGTCCTTGGTGGTTATTCTTCCTCGTGGCTCTCACTTTTTCCTGCAGCACCATTTCTGTAGCCTGTCATTGTTTTTTTTTCACACTAGTATTTATTAAAGTATTATAAACATACGTATGTTATTCAAACAGATGCAGAAAAACGTATCTTCGAATTCAGTCTGGTATATCAGTATGAGAGAACTAAAGTAACAAAGAGAGGTATAACCATTGCATATTATAAAATATACAGCAACCACATGTTTTATATGTGTAAGTGCAGGAATAATTTTGTATCATTTGACTAATATCCCATGTGATTTTAATGCTTTCTCCAGAAACAATAAGTATTAGATGTTGTTATAACCGCTTATGGGGGTATTTTTTTGCCATCTGGAGATATTTTTAGGTTATTTTTTTTCCATTTTGGGTTGCTGTAAAGTAATCATAGAATCTAGCAATCTGGTGAGGTGTGGCATGGCTATTGAGGGGAAACGGAGGAGGCCATGCATGTGAAAGGGAATGTTGAACTTAAAGAAGTAGAAATAAAGCCGCAAGAGTTGGTTTTAAAAAAGCTGATTTTTTTTTTGCCAGTTTTCAAAAGACTATATTTTTGGAATGTAACCATACCATACATTTCTAATTGTTTACCATTCATACTTCCTCTTTCACATACAAATAGTGAAACCTGCAAAAGATACATATTCCTTTAGATAGTAAGCTCACAAGGGCATTGGTTATCTCTCTTTGGTGTCTTTAGTTACTGTTGATTTTGGTTCATCGCTGTGGATCTGTCATTTTGACTTGTTTTATTGTCTATTATTTGTGCATTTCACTTGTCTTAGTCTTTAGGCAGTTTTTTTCAGGCGCACGACCGTAGACCTACATGACTTCCGGTCCGACGCAGATCACTGCAGGAGCCGCCCAGAAATGTAGGTACGCGCTTGGGTTAGATGGAGCTCCTCCGGAGCATCGCACCGCAGTGTGGGGAGTGTAAACTCCCCATACATTCTTGTTGCCAGGTAGCGTGATGTGATAAATGTACCGCACTGCAACGCCCTAGTGTGAAAAATCCCTTACGGTCATTATGAATATATTTCTTGTTATGTTATTTTTGTATATAGTATTTATAGAAGATGGAACAATGACAACAGGAAAATGTATGAGTAAAGGTCTTTCCCTCTAAAGCAAATTAGTGTATGCTTTTTTGGGTGATTTACCGTCTTCTGCTATGTACGATTCGTGCAGTCCTCGGTGGTTATACTTCCTCGTGGCCCTCACTTTTTCCTGCAGCACCATTTCTGTAGCCTGTCATTGTTTTTTTTTCACACTAGTATTTATTAAAGTATTATAAACATACGTATGTTATTTAAACAGATGCAGAAAAATGTATGTTCGAATTCAGTCTTGTATATCAGTATGAGAGAACTAAAGTAACAAAGAGAGGTATAACCATTGCATATTGTAAAATATAGAGCAACCACATGTTTAATATGTGTAAGTGCAGGAATAATTTTGTATCATTTGACTAATATCCCATGTGATTGTAAAGCTTTCTCCAGAAACAACAAGTATTAGATGTTGTTATAACCACTTATGGGGGCATTTTTTTGCCATCTGGAGATTTTTTAGGTTATTTTTTTTCCATTTTGGGTTTCTGTAAAGTAATCATAGAATCTAGCAATCTGGTGAGGTGTGGCATGGCTATTGAGGGGAAACGGAGGAGGCCGTGCATGTGAAAGGGAATGTTGAACTTAAAGAAGTAGAAATAAAGCTGCAAGAGTTGGTTTTAAAAAAGCTGATGGTTTTTTTGCCAGTTTTCAAAAGACTACATTTTTGGAATGTAACCATTCCATACATTTCTAATTGTTTACCATTCATACTTCCTCTTTCACATAGAAATAGTGAAACCTGCAAAAGATACATATTCCTTTAGATAGTAAGCTCACAAGGGCATTGGTTATCTCTCTTTGGTGTCTTTAGTTACTGTTGATTTTGGTTCATCGCTGTAGATCTGTCATTTTGACTTGTTTTATTGCCTATTATTTGTGCATTTCACTTGTCTTAGTCTTTAGGCAGGTTTTTTCAGGCGCACGACCGTAGACCTACATGACTTCCGGTCCGACGCAGATCACTGCAGGAGCCGCCCAGAAATGTAGGGTGATTTACCGTCTTCTGGTATGTACGATTAGTGCAGTCCTTGGTGGTTATACTTCCTCGTGGCTCTCACTTTTTCCTGCAGCACCATTTCTGTAGCCTGTCATTGTTTTTTTTTCACACTAGTATTTATTAAAGTATTATAAACATACGTATGTTATTCAAACAGATGCAGAAAAACGTATCTTCGAATTCAGTCTGGTATATCAGTATGAGAGAACTAAAGTAACAAAGAGAGGTATAACCATTGCATATTATAAAATATACAGCAACCACATGTTTTATATGTGTAAGTGCAGGAATAATTTTGTATCATTTGACTAATATCCCATGTGATTTTAATGCTTTCTCCAGAAACAATAAGTATTAGATGTTGTTATAACCGCTTATGGGGGTAATTTTTTGCCATCTGGAGATATTTTTAGGTTATTTTTTTTCCATTTTGGGTTGCTGTAAAGTAATCATAGAATCTAGCAATCTGGTGAGGTGTGGCACGGCTATTGAGGGGAAACGGAGGAGGCCATGCATGTGAAAGGGAATGTTGAACTTAAAGAAGTAGAAATAAAGCCGCAAGAGTTGGTTTTAAAAAAGCTGATTTTTTTGCCAGTTTTCAAAAGACTATATTTTTGGAATGTAACCATACCATACATTTCTTATTGTTTACCATTCATACTTCCTCTTTCACATACAAATAGTGAAACCTGCAAAAGATACATATTCCTTTAGATAGTAAGCTCACAAGGGCATTGGTTATCTCTCTTTGGTGTCTTTAGTTACTGTTGATTTTGGTTCATCGCTGTGGATCTGTCATTTTGACTTGTTTTATTGTCTATTATTTGTGCATTTCACTTGTCTTAGTCTTTAGGCAGGTTTTTTCAGGCGCACGACCGTAGACCTACATGACTTCCGGTCCGACGCAGATCACTGCAGGAGCCGCCCAGAAATGTAGGTACGCGCTTGGGTTAGATGGAGCTCTTCCGGAGCATCGCACCGCAGTGTGGGGAGTGTAAACTCCCCATACATTCTTGTTGCCAGGTAGCGTGATGTGATAAATGTACCGCACTGCAACGCCCTAGTGTGAAAAATCCCTTACGGTCATTATGAATATATTTCTTGTTATGTTATTTTTGTATATAGTATTTATAGAAGATGAAACAATGACAACAGGAAAATGTATGGGTAAAGGTTTTTCCCTCTAAAGCAAATTAGTGTATGTTTTTTTGGGTGATTTACCGTCTTCTGGTATGTACGATTAGTGCAGTCCTTGGTGGTTATACTTCCTCGTGGCTCTCACTTTATCCTGCAGCACCATTTCTGTAGCCTGTCATTGTTTTTTTTTTCACACTAGTATTTATTAAAGTATTATAAACATACGTATGTTATTTAAACAGATGCAGAAAAATGTATCTTCGAATTCAGTCTGGTATATCAGTATGAGAGAACTAAAGTAACAAAGAGAGGTATAACCATTGCATATTATAAAATATACAGCAACCACATGTTTTATATGTGTAAGTGCAGGAATAATTTTGTATCATTTGACTAATATCCCATGTGATTTTAATGCTTTCTCCGGAAACAATAAGTATTAGATGTTGTTATAACCGCTTATGGGGGCATTTTTTTGCCATCTGGAGATATTTTTATTTTATTTTTTTTCCATTTTGGGTTTCTGTAAAGTAATCATAGAATCTAGCAATCTGGTGAGGTGTGGCATGGCTATTGAGGGGAAACGGAGGAGACCGTGCATGTGAAAGGGAATGTTGAACTTAAAGAAGTAGAAATAAAGCCGCAAGAGTTGGTTTTAAAAAAGCTGATGGTTTTTTTGCCAGTTTTCAAAAGACTACATTTTTGGAATGTAACCATTCCATACATTTCTAATTGTTTACCATTCATACTTCCTCTTTCACATAGAAATATTGAAACCTGCAAAAGATACATATTCCTTTCGATAGTAAGCTCACAAGGGCATTGGTTATCTCTCTTTGGTGTCTTTAGTTACTGTTGATTTTGGTTCATCGCTGTAGATCTGTCATTTTGACTTGTTTTATTGCCTATTATTTGTGCATTTCACTTGTCTTAGTCTTTAGGCAGGTTTTTTCAGGCGCACGACCGTAGACCTACATGACTTCCGGTCCGACGCAGATCACTGCAGGAGCCGCCCAGAAATGTAGGGTGATTTACCGTCTTCTGGTATGTACGATTAGTGCAGTCCTTGGTGGTTATACTTCCTCGTGGCTCTCACTTTTTCCTGCAGCACCATTTCTGTAGCCTGTCATTGTTTTTTTTTCACACTAGTATTTATTAAAGTATTATAAACATACGTATGTTATTCAAACAGATGCAGAAAAACGTATCTTTGAATTCAGTCTGGTATATCAGTATGAGAGAACTAAAGTAACAAAGAGAGGTATAACCATTGCATATTATAAAATATACAGCAACCACATGTTTTATATGTGTAAGTGCAGGAATAATTTTGTATCATTTGACTAATATCCCATGTGATTTTAATGCTTTCTCCAGAAACAATAAGTATTAGATGTTGTTATAACCGCTTATGGGGGTAATTTTTTGCCATCTGGAGATATTTTTAGGTTATTTTTTTTCCATTTTGGGTTGCTGTAAAGTAATCATAGAATCTAGCAATCTGGTGAGGTGTGGCATGGCTATTGAGGGGAAACGGAGGAGGCCATGCATGTGAAAGGGAATGTTGAACTTAAAGAAGTAGAAATAAAGCCGCAAGAGTTGGTTTTAAAAAAGCTGATTTTTTTTTTGCCAGTTTTCAAAAGACTATATTTTTGGAATGTAACCATACCATACATTTCTAATTGTTTACCATTCATACTTCCTCTTTCACATACAAATAGTGAAACCTGCAAAAGATACATATTCCTTTAGATAGTAAGCTCACAAGGGCATTGGTTATCTCTCTTTGGTGTCTTTAGTTACTGTTGATTTTGGTTCATCGCTGTGGATCTGTCATTTTGACTTGTTTTATTGTCTATTATTTGTGCATTTCACTTGTCTTAGTCTTTAGGCAGTTTTTTTCAGGCGCACGACCGTAGACCTACATGACTTCCGGTCCGACGCAGATCACTGCAGGAGCCGCCCAGAAATGTAGGTACGCGCTTGGGTTAGATGGAGCTCCTCCGGAGCATCGCACCGCAGTGTGGGGAGTGTAAACTCCCCATACATTCTTGTTGCCAGGTAGCGTGATGTGATAAATGTACCGCACTGCAACGCCCTAGTGTGAAAAATCCGTTACGGTCATTATGAATATATTTCTTGTTATGTTATTTTTGTATATAGTATTTATAGAAGATGGAACAATGACAACAGGAAAATGTATGAGTAAAGGTCTTTCCCTCTAAAGCAAATTAGTGTATGCTTTTTTGGGTGATTTACCGTCTTCTGGTATGTACGATTCGTGCAGTCCTCAGTGGTTATACTTCCTCGTGGCCCTCACTTTTTCCTGCAGCACCATTTCTGTAGCCTGTCATTGTTTTTTTTTTTCACACTAGTATTTATTAAAGTATTATAAACATACGTATGTTATTTAAACAGATGCAGAAAAATGTATGTTCGAATTCAGTCTTGTATATCAGTATGAGAGAACTAAAGTAACAAAGAGAGGTATAACCATTGCATATTGTAAAATATAGAGCAACCACATGTTTTATATGTGTAAGTGCAGGAATAATTTTGTATCATTTGACTAATATCCCATGTGATTGTAAAGCTTTCTCCAGAAACAACAAGTATTAGATGTTGTTATAACCACTTATGGGGGCATTTTTTTGCCATCTGGAGATTTTTTAGGTTATTTTTTTTTCCATTTTGGGTTTCTGTAAAGTAATCATAGAATCTAGCAATCTGGTGAGGTGTGGCATGGCTATTGAGGGGAAACGGAGGAGGCCGTGCATGTGAAAGGGAATGTTGAACTTAAAGAAGTAGAAATAAAGCTGCAAGAGTTGGTTTTAAAAAAGCTGATGGTTTTTTTGCCAGTTTTCAAAAGACTACATTTTTGGAATGTAACCATTCCATACATTTCTAATTGTTTACCATTCATACTTCCTCTTTCACATAGAAATAGTGAAACCTGCAAAAGATACATATTCCTTTAGATAGTAAGCTCACAAGGGCATTGGTTATCTCTCTTTGGTGTCTTTAGTTACTGTTGATTTTGGTTCATCGCTGTAGATCTGTCATTTTGACTTGTTTTATTGCCTATTATTTGTGCATTTCACTTGTCTTAGTCTTTAGGCAGGTTTTTTCAGGCGCACGACCGTAGACCTACATGACTTCCAGTCCGACGCAGATCACTGCAGGAGCCGCCCAGAAATGTAGGGTGATTTACCGTCTTCTGGTATGTACGATTAGTGCAGTCCTTGGTGGTTATACTTCCTCGTGGCTCTCACTTTTTCCTGCAGCACCATTTCTGTAGCCTGTCATTGTTTTTTTTTCACACTAGTATTTATTAAAGTATTATAAACATACGTATGTTATTCAAACAGATGCAGAAAAACGTATCTTTGAATTCAGTCTGGTATATCAGTATGAGAGAACTAAAGTAACAAAGAGAGGTATAACCATTGCATATTATAAAATATACAGCAACCACATGTTTTATATGTGTAAGTGCAAGAATAATTTTGTATCATTTGACTAATATCCCATGTGATTTTAATGCTTTCTCCAGAAACAATAAGTATTAGATGTTGTTATAACCGCTTATGGGGGTAATTTTTTGCCATCTGGAGATATTTTTAGGTTATTTTTTTTCCATTTTGGGTTGCTGTAAAGTAATCATAGAATCTAGCAATCTGGTGAGGTGTGGCATGGCTATTGAGGGGAAACGGAGGAGGCCATGCATGTGAAAGGGAATGTTGAACTTAAAGAAGTAGAAATAAAGCCGCAAGAGTTGGTTTTAAAAAAGCTGATTTTTTTTTTGCCAGTTTTCAAAAGACTATATTTTTGGAATGTAACCATACCATACATTTCTAATTGTTTACCATTCATACTTCCTCTTTCACATACAAATAGTGAAACCTGCAAAAGATACATATTCCTTTAGATAGTAAGCTCACAAGGGCATTGGTTATCTCTCTTTGGTGTCTTTAGTTACTGTTGATTTTGGTTCATCGCTGTGGATCTGTCATTTTGACTTGTTTTATTGTCTATTATTTGTGCATTTCACTTGTCTTAGTCTTTAGGCAGTTTTTTTCAGGCGCACGACCGTAGACCTACATGACTTCCGGTCCGACGCAGATCACTGCAGGAGCCGCCCAGAAATGTAGGTACGCGCTTGGGTTAGATGGAGCTCCTCCGGAGCATCGCACCGCAGTGTGGGGAGTGTAAACTCCCCATACATTCTTGTTGCCAGGTAGCGTGATGTGATAAATGTACCGCACTGCAACGCCCTAGTGTGAAAAATCCCTTACGGTCATTATGAATATATTTCTTGTTATGTTATTTTTGTATATAGTATTTATAGAAGATGGAACAATGACAACAGGAAAATGTATGAGTAAAGGTCTTTCCCTCTAAAGCAAATTAGTGAATGCTTTTTTGGGTGATTTACCGTCTTCTGGTATGTACGATTCGTGCAGTCCTCAGTGGTTATACTTCCTCGTGGCCCTCACTTTTTCCTGCAGCACCATTTCTGTAGCCTGTCATTGTTTTTTTTTTTCACACTAGTATTTATTAAAGTATTATAAACATACGTATGTTATTTAAACAGATGCAGAAAAATGTATGTTCGAATTCAGTCTTGTATATCAGTATGAGAGAACTAAAGTAACAAAGAGAGGTATAACCATTGCATATTGTAAAATATAGAGCAACCACATGTTTTATATGTGTAAGTGCAGGAATAATTTTGTATCATTTGACTAATATCCCATGTGATTGTAAAGCTTTCTCCAGAAACAACAAGTATTAGATGTTGTTATAACCACTTATGGGGGCATTTTTTTGCCATCTGGAGATTTTTTAGGTTATTTTTTTTTCCATTTTGGGTTTCTGTAAAGTAATCATAGAATCTAGCAATCTGGTGAGGTGTGGCATGGCTATTGAGGGGAAACGGAGGAGGCCGTGCATGTGAAAGGGAATGTTGAACTTAAAGAAGTAGAAATAAAGCTGCAAGAGTTGGTTTTAAAAAAGCTGATGGTTTTTTTGCCAGTTTTCAAAAGACTACATTTTTGGAATGTAACCATTCCATACATTTCTAATTGTTTACCATTCATACTTCCTCTTTCACATAGAAATAGTGAAACCTGCAAAAGATACATATTCCTTTAGATAGTAAGCTCACAAGGGCATTGGTTATCTCTCTTTGGTGTCTTTAGTTACTGTTGATTTTGGTTCATCGCTGTAGATCTGTCATTTTGACTTGTTTTATTGCCTATTATTTGTGCATTTCACTTGTCTTAGTCTTTAGGCAGGTTTTTTCAGGCGCACGACCGTAGACCTACATGACTTCCGGTCCGACGCAGATCACTGCAGGAGCCGCCCAGAAATGTAGGGTGATTTACCGTCTTCTGGTATGTACGATTAGTGCAGTCCTTGGTGGTTATACTTCCTCGTGGCTCTCACTTTTTCCTGCAGCACCATTTCTGTAGCCTGTCATTGTTTTTTTTTCACACTAGTATTTATTAAAGTATTATAAACATACGTATGTTAATCAAACAGATGCAGAAAAACGTATCTTCGAATTCAGTCTGGTATATCAGTATGAGAGAACTAAAGTAACAAAGAGAGGTATAACCATTGCATATTATAAAATATACAGCAACCACATGTTTTATATGTGTAAGTGCAGGAATAATTTTGTATCATTTGACTAATATCCCATGTGATTTTAATGCTTTCTCCAGAAACAATAAGTATTAGATGTTGTTATAACCGCTTATGGGGGTATTTTTTTGCCATCTGGAGATATTTTTAGGTTATTTTTTTTCCATTTTGGGTTGCTGTAAAGTAATCATAGAATCTAGCAATCTGGTGAGGTGTGGCATGGCTATTGAGGGGAAACGGAGGAGGCCATGCATGTGAAAGGGAATGTTGAACTTAAAGAAGTAGAAATAAAGCCGCAAGAGTTGGTTTTAAAAAAGCTGATTTTTTTGCCAGTTTTCAAAAGACTATATTTTTGGAATGTAACCATACCATACATTTCTTATTGTTTACCATTCATACTTCCTCTTTCACATACAAATAGTGAAACCTGCAAAAGATACATATTCCTTTAGATAGTAAGCTCACAAGGGCATTGGTTATCTCTCTTTGGTGTCTTTAGTTACTGTTGATTTTGGTTCATCGCTGTGGATCTGTCATTTTGACTTGTTTTATTGTCTATTATTTGTGCATTTCACTTGTCTTAGTCTTTAGGCAGGTTTTTTCAGGTGCACGACCGTAGACCTACATGACTTCCGGTCCGACGCAGATCACTGCAGGAGCCGCCCAGAAATGTAGGTACGCGCTTGGGTTAGATGGAGCTCTTCCGGAGCATCGCACCGCAGTGTGGGGAGTGTAAACTCCCCATACATTCTTGTTGCCAGGTAGCGTGATGTGATAAATGTACCGCACTGCAACGCCCTAGTGTGAAAAATCCCTTACGGTCATTATGAATATATTTCTTGTTATGTTATTTTTGTATATAGTATTTATAGAAGATGAAACAATGACAACAGGAAAATGTATGGGTAAAGGTTTTTCCCTCTAAAGCAAATTAGTGTATGTTTTTTTGGGTGATTTACCGTCTTCTGGTATGTACGATTAGTGCAGTCCTTGGTGGTTATACTTCCTCGTGGCTCTCACTTTATCCTGCAGCACCATTTCTGTAGCCTGTCATTGTTTTTTTTTCACACTAGTATTTATTAAAGTATTATAAACATACGTATGTTATTTAAACAGATGCAGAAAAATGTATCTTCGAATTTAGTCTGGTATATCAGTATGAGAGAACTAAAGTAACAAAGAGAGGTATAACCATTGCATATTATAAAATATACAGCAACCACATGTTTTATATGTGTAAGTGCAGGAATAATTTTGTATCATTTGACTAATATCCCATGTGATTTTAATGCTTTCTCCGGAAACAATAAGTATTAGATGTTGTTATAACCGCTTATGGGGGCATTTTTTTGCCATCTGGAGATATTTTTATTTTATTTTTTTTCCATTTTGGGTTTCTGTAAAGTAATCATAGAATCTAGCAATCTGGTGAGGTGTGGCATGGCTATTGAGGGGAAACGGAGGAGGCCGTGCATGTGAAAGGGAATGTTGAACTTAAAGAAGTAGAAATAAAGCCGCAAGAGTTGGTTTTAAAAAAGCTGATGGGTTTTTTGCCAGTTTTCAAAAGACTACATTTTTGGAATGTAACCATTCCATACATTTCTAATTGTTTACCATTCATACTTCCTCTTTCACATAGAAATATTGAAACCTGCAAAAGATACATATTCCTTTCGATAGTAAGCTCACAAGGGCATTGGTTATCTCTCTTTGGTGTCTTTAGTTACTGTTGATTTTGGTTCATCGCTGTAGATCTGTCATTTTGACTTGTTTTATTGCCTATTATTTGTGCATTTCACTTGTCTTAGTCTTTAGGCAGGTTTTTTCAGGCGCACGACCGTAGACCTACATGACTTCCGGTCCGACGCAGATCACTGCAGGAGCCGCCCAGAAATGTAGGGTGATTTACCGTCTTCTGGTATGTACGATTAGTGCAGTCCTTGGTGGTTATACTTCCTCGTGGCTCTCACTTTTTCCTGCAGCACCATTTCTGTAGCCTGTCATTGTTTTTTTTTCACACTAGTATTTATTAAAGTATTATAAACATACGTATGTTATTCAAACAGATGCAGAAAAACGTATCTTTGAATTCAGTCTGGTATATCAGTATGAGAGAACTAAAGTAACAAAGAGAGGTATAACCATTGCATATTATAAAATATACAGCAACCACATGTTTTATATGTGTAAGTGCAGGAATAATTTTGTATCATTTGACTAATATCCCATGTGATTTTAATGCTTTCTCCAGAAACAATAAGTATTAGATGTTGTTATAACCGCTTATGGGGGTAATTTTTTGCCATCTGGAGATATTTTTAGGTTATTTTTTTTCCATTTTGGGTTGCTGTAAAGTAATCATAGAATCTAGCAATCTGGTGAGGTGTGGCATGGCTATTGAGGGGAAACGGAGGAGGCCATGCATGTGAAAGGGAATGTTGAACTTAAAGAAGTAGAAATAAAGCCGCAAGAGTTGGTTTTAAAAAAGCTGATTTTTTTTTGCCAGTTTTCAAAAGACTATATTTTTGGAATGTAACCATACCATACATTTCTAATTGTTTACCATTCATACTTCCTCTTTCACATACAAATAGTGAAACCTGCAAAAGATACATATTCCTTTAGATAGTAAGCTCACAAGGGCATTGGTTATCTCTCTTTGGTGTCTTTAGTTACTGTTGATTTTGGTTCATCGCTGTGGATCTGTCATTTTGACTTGTTTTATTGTCTATTATTTGTGCATTTCACTTGTCTTAGTCTTTAGGCAGTTTTTTTCAGGCGCACGACCGTAGACCTACATGACTTCCGGTCCGACGCAGATCACTGCAGGAGCCGCCCAGAAATGTAGGTACGCGCTTGGGTTAGATGGAGCTCCTCCGGAGCATCGCACCGCAGTGTGGGGAGTGTAAACTCCCCATACATTTTTTTTGCCAGGTAGCGTGATGTGATAAATGTACCGCACTGCAACGCCCTAGTGTGAAAAATCCCTTACGGTCATTATGAATATATTTCTTGTTATGTTATTTTTGTATATAGTATTTATAGAAGATGGAACAATGACAACAGGAAAATGTATGAGTAAAGGTCTTTCCCTCTAAAGCAAATTAGTGTATGCTTTTTTGGGTGATTTACCGTCTTCTGGTATGTACGATTCGTGCAGTCCTCAGTGGTTATACTTCCTCGTGGCCCTCACTTTTTCCTGCAGCACCATTTCTGTAGCCTGTCATTGTTTTTTTTTTTCACACTAGTATTTATTAAAGTATTATAAACATACGTATGTTATTTAAACAGATGCAGAAAAATGTATGTTCGAATTCAGTCATGTATATCAGTATGAGAGAACTAAAGTAACAAAGAGAGGTATAACCATTGCATATTGTAAAATATAGAGCAACCACATGTTTTATATGTGTAAGTGCAGGAATAATTTTGTATCATTTGACTAATATCCCATGTGATTTTAATGCTTTCTCCAGAAACAATAAGTATTAGATGTTGTTATAACCGCTTATGGGGGTATTTTTTTGCCATCTGGAGATATTTTTAGGTTATTTTTTTCCATTTTGGGTTGCTGTAAAGTAATCATAGAATCTAGCAATCTGGTGAGGTGTGGCATGGCTATTGAGGGGAAACGGAGGAGGCCATGCATGTGAAAGGGAATGTTGAACTTAAAGAAGTAGAAATAAAGCCGCAAGAGTTGGTTTTAAAAAAGCTGATTTTTTTGCCAGTTTTCAAAAGACTATATTTTTGGAATGTAACCATACCATACATTTCTTATTGTTTACCATTCATACTTCCTCTTTCACATACAAATAGTGAAACCTGCAAAAGATACATATTCCTTTAGATAGTAAGCTCACAAGGGCATTGGTTATCTCTCTTTGGTGTCTTTAGTTACTGTTGATTTTGGTTCATCGCTGTGGATCTGTCATTTTGACTTGTTTTATTGTCTATTATTTGTGCATTTCACTTGTCTTAGTCTTTAGGCAGGTTTTTTCAGGTGCACGACCGTAGACCTACATGACTTCCGGTCCGACGCAGATCACTGCAGGAGCCGCCCAGAAATGTAGGTACGCGCTTGGGTTAGATGGAGCTCTTCCGGAGCATCGCACCGCAGTGTGGGGAGTGTAAACTCCCCATACATTCTTGTTGCCAGGTAGCGTGATGTGATAAATGTACCGCACTGCAACGCCCTAGTGTGAAAAATCCCTTACGGTCATTATGAATATATTTCTTGTTATGTTATTTTTGTATATAGTATTTATAGAAGCTGAAACAATGACAACAGGAAAATGTATGAGTAAAGGTTTTCCCCTCTAAAGCAAATTAGTGTATGTTTTTTTGGGTGATTTACCGTCTTCTGGTATGTACGATTAGTGCAGTCCTTGGTGGTTATACTTCCTCGTGGCTCTCACTTTATCCTGCAGCACCATTTCTGTAGCCTGTCATTGTTTTTTTTTCACACTAGTATTTATTAAAGTATTATAAACATACATATGTTATTTAAACAGATGCAGAAAAATGTATCTTCGAATTCAGTCTGGTATATCAGTATGAGAGAACTAAAGTAACAAAGAGAGGTATAACCATTGCATATTATAAAATATACAGCAACCACATGTTTTATATGTGTAAGTGCAGGAATAATTTTGTATCATTTGACTAATATCCCATGTGATTTTAATGCTTTCTCCGGAAACAATAAGTATTAGATGTTGTTATAACCGCTTATGGGGGCATTTTTTTGCCATCTGGAGATATTTTTATTTTATTTTTTTTCCATTTTGGGTTTCTGTAAAGTAATCATAGAATCTAGCAATCTGGTGAGGTGTGGCATGGCTATTGAGGGGAAACGGAGGAGGCCGTGCATGTGAAAGGGAATGTTGAACTTAAAGAAGTAGAAATAAAGCCGCAAGAGTTGGTTTTAAAAAAGCTGATGGGTTTTTTGCCAGTTTTCAAAAGACTACATTTTTGGAATGTAACCATTCCATACATTTCTAATTGTTTACCATTCATACTTCCTCTTTCACATAGAAATATTGAAACCTGCAAAAGATACATATTCCTTTCGATAGTAAGCTCACAAGGGCATTGGTTATCTCTCTTTGGTGTCTTTAGTTACTGTTGATTTTGGTTCATCGCTGTGGGTTTGTCATTTTGACATGTTTTATTGTCTATTATTTGTGCATTTCACTTGTCTTAGTCTTTAGGCAGGTTTTTTCAGGCGCACGACCGTAGACCTACATGACTTCCGGTCCGATGCAGATCACTGCAGGAGCCGCCCAGAAATGTAGGGTGATTTACCGTCTTCTGGTATGTACGATTAGTGCAGTCCTTGGTGGTTATTCTTCCTCGTGGCTCTCACTTTTTCCTGCAGCACCATTTCTGTAGCCTGTCATTGTTTTTTTTTCACACTAGTATTTATTAAAGTATTATAAACATACGTATGTTATTCAAACAGATGCAGAAAAACGTATCTTCGAATTCAGTCTGGTATATCAGTATGAGAGAACTAAAGTAACAAAGAGAGGTATAACCATTGCACATTATAAAATATACAGCAACCACATGTTTTATATGTGTAAGTGCAGGAATAATTTTGTATCATTTCACTAATATCCCATGTGATTTTAATGCTTTCTCCAGAAACAATAAGTATTAGATGTTGTTATAACCGCTTATGGGGGTATTTTTTTGCCATCTGGAGATATTTTTAGGTTATTTTTTTTCCATTTTGGGTTGCTGTAAAGTAATCATAGAATCTAGCAATCTGGTGAGGTGTGGCATGGCTATTGAGGGGAAACGGAGGAGGCCATGCATGTGAAAGGGAATGTTGAACTTAAAGAAGTAGAAATAAAGCCGCAAGAGTTGGTTTTAAAAAAGCTGATTTTTTTTTTGCCAGTTTTCAAAAGACTATATTTTTGGAATGTAACCATACCATACATTTCTAATTGTTTACCATCCATACTTCCTCTTTCACATACAAATAGTGAAACCTGCAAAAGATACATATTCCTTTAGATAGTAAGCTCACAAGGGCATTGGTTATCTCTCTTTGGTGTCTTTAGTTACTGTTGATTTTGGTTCATCGCTGTGGATCTGTCATTTTGACTTGTTTTATTGTCTATTATTTGTGCATTTCACTTGTCTTAGTCTTTAGGCAGTTTTTTTCAGGCGCACGACCGTAGACCTACATGACTTCCGGTCCGACGCAGATCACTGCAGGAGCCGCACAGAAATGTAGGTACGCGCTTGGGTTAGATGGAGCTCTTCCGGAGCATCGCACCGCAGTGTGGGGAGTGTAAACTCCCCATACATTCTTGTTGCCAGGTAGCGTGATGTGATAAATGTACCGCACTGCAACACCCTAGTGTGAAAAATCCCTTACGGTCATTATGAATATATTTCTTATGTTATTTCTGTATATAGTATTTATAGAAGATGGAACAATGACAACAGGAAAATGTATGAGTAAAGGTCTTTCCCTCTAAAGCAAATTAGTGTATGCTTTTTTGGGTGATTTACCGTCTTCTGCTATGTACCATTCGTGCAGTCCTCGGTGGTTATACTTCCTCGTGGCCCTCACTTTTTCCTGCAGCACCATTTCTGTAGCCTGTCATTGTTTTTTTTTCCACACTAGTATTTATTAAAGTATTATAAACATACGTATGTTATTTAAACAGATGCAGAAAAGTGTATGTTCGAATTCAGTCTTGTATATCAGTATGAGAGAACTAAAGTAACAAAGAGAGGTATAACCATTGCATATTGTAAAATATAGAGCAACCACATGTTTTATATGTGTAAGTGCAGGAATAATTTTGTATCATTTGACTAATATCCCATGTGATTGTAAAGCTTTCTCCAGAAACAACAAGTATTAGATGTTGTTATAACCACTTATGGGGGCATTTTTTTGCCATCTGGAGATTTTTTAGGTTATTTTTTTTTCCATTTTGGGTTTCTGTAAAGTAATCATAGAATCTAGCAATCTGGTGAGGTGTGGCATGGCTATTGAGGGGAAACGGAGGAGGCTGTGCATGTGAAAGGGAATGTTGAACTTAAAGAAGTAGAAATAAAGCTGCAAGAGTTGGTTTTAAAAAAGCTGATGGTTTTTTTGCCAGTTTTCAAAAGACTACATTTTTGGAATGTAACCATTCCATACATTTCTAATTGTTTACCATTCATACTTCCTCTTTCACATAGAAATAGTGAAACCTGCAAAAGATACATATTCCTTTAGATAGTAAGCTCACAAGGGCATTGGTTATCTCTCTTTGGTGTCTTTAGTTACTGTTGATTTTGGTTCATCGCTGTAGATCTGTCATTTTGACTTGTTTTATTGCCTATTATTTGTGCATTTCACTTGTCTTAGTCTTTAGGCATGTTTTTTCAGGCGCACGACCGTAGACCTACATGACTTCCGGTCCGACGCAGATCACTGCAGGAGCCGCCCAGAAATGTAGGTACGCGCTTGGGTTAGATGGAGCTCTTCCGGAGCATCGCACCGCAGTGTGGGGAGTGTAAACTCCCCATACATTCTTGTTGCCAGGTAGCGTGATGTGATAAATGTACCGCACTGCAACACCCTAGTGTGAAAAATCCCTGACGGTCATTATGAATATATTTCTTATGTTATTTCTGTATATAGTATTTATAGAAGATGGAACAATGACAACAGGAAAATGTATGAGTAAAGGTCTTTCCCTCTAAAGCAAATTAGTGTATGCTTTTTTGGGTGATTTACCGTCTTCTGCTATGTACCATTCGTGCAGTCCTCGGTGGTTATACTTCCTCGTGGCCCTCACTTTTTCCTGCAGCACCATTTCTGTAGCCTGTCATTGTTTTTTTTTTCACACTAGTATTTATTAAAGTATTATAAACATACGTATGTTATTTAAACAGATGCAGAAAAGTGTATGTTCGAATTCAGTCTTGTATATCAGTATGAGAGAACTAAAGTAACAAAGAGAGGTATAACCATTGCATATTGTAAAATATAGAGCAACCACATGTTTTATATGTGTAAGTGCAGGAATAATTTTGTATCATTTGACTAATATCCCATGTGATTGTAAAGCTTTCTCCAGAAACAACAAGTATTAGATGTTGTTATAACCACTTATGGGGGCATTTTTTTGCCATCTGGAGATTTTTTAGGTTATTTTTTTTTCCATTTTGGGTTTCTGTAAAGTAATCATAGAATCTAGCAATCTGGTGAGGTGTGGCATGGCTATTGAGGGGAAACGGAGGAGGCCGTGCATGTGAAAGGGAATGTTGAACTTAAAGAAGTAGAAATAAAGCTGCAAGAGTTGGTTTTAAAAAAGCTGATGGTTTTTTTGCCAGTTTTCAAAAGACTACATTTTTGGAATGTAACCATTCCATACATTTCTAATTGTTTACCATTCATACTTCCTCTTTCACATAGAAATAGTGAAACCTGCAAAAGATACATATTCCTTTAGATAGTAAGCTCACAAGGGCATTGGTTATCTCTCTTTGGTGTCTTTAGTTACTGTTGATTTTGGTTCATCGCTGTAGATCTGTCATTTTGACTTGTTTTATTGCCTATTATTTGTGCATTTCACTTGTCTTAGTCTTTAGGCAGGTTTTTTCAGGCGCACGACCGTAGACCTACATGACTTCCGGTCCGACGCAGATCACTGCAGGAGCCGCCCAGAAATGTAGGGTGATTTACCGTCTTCTGGTATGTACGATTAGTGCAGTCCTTGGTGGTTATTCTTCCTCGTGGCTCTCACTTTTTCCTGCAGCACCATTTCTGTAGCCTGTCATTGTTTTTTTTTCACACTAGTATTTATTAAAGTATTATAAACATACGTATGTTATTCAAACAGATGCAGAAAAACGTATCTTCGAATTCAGTCTGGTATATCAGTATGAGAGAACTAAAGTAACAAAGAGAGGTATAACCATTGCATATTATAAAATATACAGCAACCACATGTTTTATATGTGTAAGTGCAGGAATAATTTTGTATCATTTGACTAATATCCCATGTGATTTTAATGCTTTCTCCAGAAACAATAAGTATTAGATGTTGTTATAACCGCTTATGGGGGTATTTTTTTGCCATCTGGAGATATTTTTAGGTTATTTTTTTTCCATTTTGGGTTGCTGTAAAGTAATCATAGAATCTAGCAATCTGGTGAGGTGTGGCATGGCTATTGAGGGGAAACGGAGGAGGCCATGCATGTGAAAGGGAATGTTGAACTTAAAGAAGTAGAAATAAAGCCGCAAGAGTTGGTTTTAAAAAAGCTGATTTTTTTTGCCAGTTTTCAAAAGACTATATTTTTGGAATGTAACCATACCATACATTTCTAATTGTTTACCATTCATACTTCCTCTTTCACATACAAATAGTGAAACCTGCAAAAGATACATATTCCTTTAGATAGTAAGCTCACAAGGGCATTGGTTATCTCTCTTTGGTGTCTTTAGTTACTGTTGATTTTGGTTCATCGCTGTGGATCTGTCATTTTGACTTGTTTTATTGTCTATTATTTGTGCATTTCACTTGTCTTAGTCTTTAGGCAGTTTTTTTCAGGCGCACGACCGTAGACCTACATGACTTCTGGTCCGACGCAGATCACTGCAGGAGCCGCCCAGAAATGTAGGTACGCGCTTGGGTTAGATGGAGCTCTTCCGGAGCATCGCACCGCAGTGTGGGGAGTGTAAACTCCCCATACATTCTTGTTGCCAGGTAGCGTGATGTGATAAATGTACCGCACTGCAACGCCCTAGTGTGAAAAATCCCTTACGGTCATTATGAATATATTTCTTGTTATGTTATTTTTGTATATAGTATTTATAGAAGATGGAACAATGACAACAGGAAAATGTATGAGTAAAGGTCTTTCCCTCTAAAGCAAATTAGTGTATGCTTTTTTGGGTGATTTACCGTCTTCTGCTATGTACGATTCGTGCAGTCCTCGGTGGTTATACTTCCTAGTGGCCCTCACTTTTTCCTGCAGCACCATTTCTGTAGCCTGTCATTGTTTTTTTTTTTCACACTAGTATTTATTAAAGTATTATAAACATACGTATGTTATTTAAACAGATGCAGAAAAATGTATGTTCGAATTCAGTCTTGTATATCAGTATGAGAGAACTAAAGTAACAAAGAGAGGTATAACCATTGCATATTGTAAAATATAGAGCAACCACATGTTTTATATGTGTAAGTGCAGGAATAATTTTGTATCATTTGACTAATATCCCATGTGATTGTAAAGCTTTCTCCAGAAACAACAAGTATTAGATGTTGTTATAACCACTTATGGGGGCATTTTTTTGCCATCTGGAGATTTTTTAGGTTATTTTTTTTTCCATTTTGGGTTTCTGTAAAGTAATCATAGAATCTAGCAATCTGGTGAGGTGTGGCATGGCTATTGAGGGGAAACGGAGGAGGCCGTGCATGTGAAAGGGAATGTTGAACTTAAAGAAGTAGAAATAAAGCTGCAAGAGTTGGTTTTAAAAAAGCTGATGGTTTTTTTGCCAGTTTTCAAAAGACTACATTTTTGGAATGTAACCATTCCATACATTTCTAATTGTTTACCATTCATACTTCCTCTTTCACATAGAAATAGTGAAACCTGCAAAAGATACATATTCCTTTAGATAGTAAGCTCACAAGGGCATTGGTTATCTCTCTTTGGTGTCTTTAGTTACTGTTGATTTTGGTTCATCGCTGTAGATCTGTCATTTTGACTTGTTTTATTGCCTATTATTTGTGCATTTCACTTGTCTTAGTCTTTAGGCAGGTTTTTTCAGGCGCACGACCGTAGACCTACATGACTTCCGGTCCGACGCAGATCACTGCAGGAGCCGCCCAGAAATGTAGGGTGATTTACCGTCTTCTAATATGTACGATTAGTGCAGTCCTTGGTGGTTATACTTCCTCGTGGCTCTCACTTTTTCCTGCAGCACCATTTCTGTAGCCTGTCATTGTTTTTTTTTCACACTAGTATTTATTAAAGTATTATAAACATACGTATGTTATTCAAACAGATGCAGAAAAACGTATCTTTGAATTCAGTCTGGTATATCAGTATGAGAGAACTAAAGTAACAAAGAGAGGTATAACCATTGCATATTATAAAATATACAGCAACCACATGTTTTATATGTGTAAGTGCAGGAATAATTTTGTATCATTTGACTAATATCCCATGTGATTTTAATGCTTTCTCCAGAAACAATAAGTATTAGATGTTGTTATAACCGCTTATGGGGGTAATTTTTTGCCATCTGGAGATATTTTTAGGTTATTTTTTTTCCATTTTGGGTTGCTGTAAAGTAATCATAGAATCTAGCAATCTGGTGAGGTGTGGCATGGCTATTGAGGGGAAACGGAGGAGGCCATGCATGTGAAAGGGAATGTTGAACTTAAAGAAGTAGAAATAAAGCCGCAAGAGTTGGTTTTAAAAAAGCTGATTTTTTTTTGCCAGTTTTCAAAAGACTATATTTTTGGAATGTAACCATACCATACATTTCTTATTGTTTACCATTCATACTTCCTCTTTCACATACAAATAGTGAAACCTGCAAAAGATACATATTCCTTTAGATAGTAAGCTCACAAGGGCATTGGTTATCTCTCTTTGGTGTCTTTAGTTACTGTTGATTTTGGTTCATCGCTGTGGATCTGTCATTTTGACTTGTTTTATTGTCTATTATTTCTGCATTTCACTTGTCTTAGTCTTTAGGCAGGTTTTTTCAGGCGCACGACCGTAGACCTACATGACTTCCGGTCCGACGCAGATCACTGCAGGAGCCGCCCAGAAATGTAGGTACGCACTTGGGTTAGATGGAGCTCTTCCGGAGCATCGCACCGCAGTGTGGGGAGTGTAAACTCCCCATACATTCTTGTTGCCAGGTAGCGTGATGTGATAAATGTACCACACTGCAACGCCCTAGTGTGAAAAATCCCTTACGGTCATTATGAATATATTTCTTGTTATGTTATTTTTGTATATAGTATTTATAGAAGATGAAACAATGACAACAGGAAAATGTATGGGTAAAGGTTTTTCCCTCTAAAGCAAATTAGTGTATGTTTTTTTGGGTGATTTACCGTCTTCTGGTATGTACGATTAGTGCAGTCCTTGGTGGTTATACTTCCTCGTGGCTCTCACTTTATCCTGCAGCACCATTTCTGTAGCCTGTCATTGTTTTTTTTTCACACTAGTATTTATTAAAGTACTATAAACATACGTATGTTATTTAAACAGATGCAGAAAAATGTATCTTCGAATTCAGTCTGGTATATCAGTATGAGAGAACTAAAGTAACAAAGAGAGGTATAACCATTGCATATTATAAAATATACAGCAACCACATGTTTTATATGTGTAAGTGCAGGAATAATTTTGTATGATTTGACTAATATCCCATGTGATTTTAATGCTTTCTCCGGAAACAATAAGTATTAGATGTTGTTATAACCGCTTATGGGGGCATTTTTTTGCCATCTGGAGATATTTTTATTTTATTTTTTTTCCATTTTGGGTTTCTGTAAAGTAATCATAGAATCTAGCAATCTGGTGAGGTGTGGCATGGCTATTGAGGGGAAACGGAGGAGGCCGTGCATGTGAAAGGGAATGTTGAACTTAAAGAAGTAGAAATAAAGCCGCAAGAGTTGGTTTTAAAAAAGCTGATGGGTTTTTTGCCAGTTTTCAAAAGACTACATTTTTGGAATGTAACCATTCCATACATTTCTAATTGTTTACCATTCATACTTCCTCTTTCACATATAAATATTGAAACCTGCTAAAGATACATATTCCTTTCGATAGTAAGCTCACAAGGGCATTGGTTATCTCTCTTTGGTGTCTTTAGTTACTGTTGATTTTGGTTCATCGCTGTAGATCTGTCATTTTGACTTGTTTTATTGCCTATTATTTGTGCATTTCACTTGTCTTAGTCTTTAGGCAGGTTTTTTCAGGCGCACGACCGTAGACCTACATGACTTCCGGTCCGACGCAGATCACTGCAGGAGCCGCCCAGAAATGTAGGGTGATTTACCGTCTTCTGGTATGTACGATTAGTGCAGTCCTTGGTGGTTATACTTCCTCGTGGCTCTCACTTTATCCTGCAGCACCATTTCTGTAGCCTGTCATTGTTTTTTTTTCCCACACTAGTATTTATTAAAGTATTAAAAACATATACGTATGTTATTTAAACAGATGCAGAAAAATGTATCTTCGAATTCAGTCTGGTATATCAGTATGAGAGAACTAAAGTAACAAAGAGAGGTATAACCATTGCATATTATAAAATATACAGCAACCACATGTTTTATATGTGTAAGTGCAGGAATAATTTTGTATCATTTGACTACTATCCCATGTGATTTTAATGCTTTCTCCAGAAACAATAAGTATTAGATGTTGTTATAACCGCTTATGGGGGTAATTTTTTGCCATCTGGAGATATTTTTAGGTTATTTTTTTTCCATTTTGGGTTGCTGTAAAGTAATCATAGAATCTAGCAATCTGGTGAGGTGTGGCATGGCCATTGAGGGGAAACAGAGGAGGCCATGCATGTGAAAGGGAATGTTGAACTTAAAGAAGTAGAAATAAAGCCGCAAGAGTTGGTTTTAAAAAAGCTGAATTTTTTTGCCAGTTTTCAAAAGACTATATTTTTGGAATGTAACCATACCATACATTTCTTATTGTTTACCATTCATACTTCCTCTTTCACATACAAATAGTGAAACCTGCAAAAGATACATATTCCTTTAGATAGTAAGCTCACAAGGGCATTGGTTATCTCTCTTTGGTGTCTTTAGTTACTGTTGATTTTTGTTCATCGCTGTAGATCTGTCATTTTGACTTGTTTTATTGTCTATTATTTGTGCATTTCACTTGTCTTAGTCTTTAGGCAGGTTTTTTGAGGCGCACGACCGTAGACCTACATGACTTCCGGTCCGACGCAGATCACTGCAGGAGCCGCCCGGAAATGTAGGTACACGCTTGGGTTAGATGGAGCTCTTCCGGAGCATCGCACCGCAGTGTGGGGAGTGTAAACTCCCCATACATTCTTGTTGCCAGGTAGCGTGATGTGATAAATGTACCGCACTGCAACGCCCTAGTGTGAAAAATCCCTTACGGTCATTATGAATATATTTCTTGTTATGTTATTTTTGTATATAGTATTTATAGAAGATGAAACAATGACAACAGGAAAATGTATGAGTAAAGGTTTTTCCCTCTAAAGCAAATTAGTGTATGTTTTTTTGGGTGATTTACCGTCTTCTGGTATGTACGATTAGTGCAGTCCTTGGTGGTTATACTTCCTCGTGGCTCTCACTTTATCCTGCAGCACCATTTCTGTAGCCTGTCATTGTTTTTTTTTCACACTAGTATTTATTAAAGTATTATAAACATACGTATGTTATTTAAACAGATGCAGAAAAATGTATCTTCGAATTCAGTCTGGTATATCAGTATGAGAGAACTAAAGTAACAAAGAGAGGTATAACCATTGCATATTATAAAATATACAACAACCACATGTTTTATATGTGTAAGTGCAGGAATAATTTTGTATCATTTGACTAATATCCCATGTGATTTTAATGCTTTCTCCGGAAACAATAAGTATTAGATGTTGTTATAACCGCTTATGGGGGCATTTTTTTGCCATCTGGAGATATTTTTATTTTTTTCCATTTTGGGTTTCTGTAAAGTAATTATAAAATCTAGCAATCTGGTGAGGTGTGGCATGGCTATTGAGGGGAAACGGAGGAGGCCGTGCATGTGAAAGGGAATGTTGAACTTAAAGAAGTAGAAATAAAGCCGCAAGAGTTGGTTTTAAAAAAGCTGATGGGTTTTTTGCCAGTTTTCAAAAGACTACATTTTTGGAATGTAACCATTCCATACATTTCTAATTGTTTACCATTCATACTTCCTCTTTCACATAGAAATATTGAAACCTGCAAAAGATACATATTCCTTTCGATAGTAAGCTCACAAGGGCATTGGTTATCTCTCTTTGGTGTCTTCAGTTACTGTTGATTTTGGTTCATCGCTGTGGGTTTGTCATTTTGACTTGTTTTATTGTCTATTATTTGTGCATTTCACTTGTCTTAGTCTTTAGGCAGGTTTTTTCAGGCGCACGACCGTAGACCTACATGACTTCCGGTCCGATGCAGATCACTGCAGGAGCCGCCCAGAAATGTAGGGTGATTTACCGTCTTCTGGTATGTATGATTAGTGCAGTCCTTGGTGGTTATTCTTCCTCGTGGCTCTCACTTTTTCCTGCAGCACCATTTCTGTAGCCTGTCATTGTTTTTTTTTCACACTAGTATTTATTAAAGTATTATAAACATACGTATGTTATTCAAACAGATGCAGAAAAACGTATCTTCGAATTCAGTCTGGTATATCAGTATGAGAGAACTAAAGTAACAAAGAGAGGTATAACCATTGCATATTATAAAATATACAGCAACCACATGTTTTATATGTGTAAGTGCAGGAATAATTTTGTATCATTTGACTAATATCCCATGTGATTTTAATGCTTTCTCCAGAAACAATAAGTATTAGATGTTGTTATAACCGCTTATGGGGGTATTTTTTTGCCATCTGGAGATATTTTTAGGTTATTTTTTTTCCATTTTGGGTTGCTGTAAAGTAATCATAGAATCTAGCAATCTGGTGAGGTGTGGCATGGCTATTGAGGGGAAACGGAGGAGGCCATGCATGTGAAAGGGAATGTTGAACTTAAAGAAGTAGAAATAAAGCCGCAAGAGTTGGTTTTAAAAAAGCTGATTTTTTTTTGCCAGTTTTCAAAAGACTATATTTTTGGAATGTAACCATACCATACATTTCTAATTGTTTACCATTCATACTTCCTCTTTCACATACAAATAGTGAAACCTGCAAAAGATACATATTCCTTTAGATAGTAAGCTCACAAGGGCATTGGTTATCTCTCTTTGGTGTCTTTAGTTACTGTTGATTTTGGTTCATCGCTGTGGATCTGTCATTTTGACTTGTTTTATTGTCTATTATTTGTGCATTTCACTTGTCTTAGTCTTTAGGCAGTTTTTTTCAGGCGCACGACCGTAGACCTACATGACTTCTGGTCCGACGCAGATCACTGCAGGAGCCGCCCAGAAATGTAGGTACGCGCTTGGGTTAGATGGAGCTCTTCCGGAGCATCGCACCGCAGTGTGGGGAGTGTAAACTCCCCATACATTCTTGTTGCCAGGTAGCGTGATGTGATAAATGTACCGCACTGCAACGCCCTAGTGTGAAAAATCCCTTACGGTCATTATGAATATATTTCTTGTTATGTTATTTTTGTATATAGTATTTATAGAAGATGGAACAATGACAACAGGAAAATGTATGAGTAAAGGTCTTTCCCTCTAAAGCAAATTAGTGTATGCTTTTTTGGGTGATTTACCGTCTTCTGCTATGTACGATTCGTGCAGTCCTCGGTGGTTATACTTCCTAGTGGCCCTCACTTTTTCCTGCAGCACCATTTCTGTAGCCTGTCATTGTTTTTTTTTTTTCACACTAGTATTTATTAAAGTATTATAAACATACGTATGTTATTTAAACAGATGCAGAAAAATGTATGTTCGAATTCAGTCTTGTATATCAGTATGAGAGAACTAAAGTAACAAAGAGAGGTATAACCATTGCATATTGTAAAATATAGAGCAACCACATGTTTTATATGTGTAAGTGCAGGAATAATTTTGTATCATTTGACTAATATCCCATGTGATTGTAAAGCTTTCTCCAGAAACAACAAGTATTAGATGTTGTTATAACCACTTATGGGGGCATTTTTTTGCCATCTGGAGATTTTTTAGGTTATTTTTTTTTCCATTTTGGGTTTCTGTAAAGTAATCATAGAATCTAGCAATCTGGTGAGGTGTGGCATGGCTATTGAGGGGAAACGGAGGAGGCCGTGCATGTGAAAGGGAATGTTGAACTTAAAGAAGTAGAAATAAAGCTGCAAGAGTTGGTTTTAAAAAAGCTGATGGTTTTTTTGCCAGTTTTCAAAAGACTACATTTTTGGAATGTAACCATTCCATACATTTCTAATTGTTTACCATTCATACTTCCTCTTTCACATAGAAATAGTGAAAACTGCAAAAGATACATATTCCTTTAGATAGTAAGCTCACAAGGGCATTGGTTATCTCTCTTTGGTGTCTTTAGTTACTGTTGATTTTGGTTCATCGCTGTAGATCTGTCATTTTGACTTGTTTTATTGCCTATTATTTGTGCATTTCACTTGTCTTAGTCTTTAGGCAGGTTTTTTCAGGCGCACGACCGTAGACCTACATGACTTCCGGTCCGACGCAGATCACTGCAGGAGCCGCCCAGAAATGTAGGGTGATTTACCGTCTTCTAATATGTACGATTAGTGCAGTCCTTGGTGGTTATACTTCCTCGTGGCTCTCACTTTTTCCTGCAGCACCATTTCTGTAGCCTGTCATTGTTTTTTTTTCACACTAGTATTTATTAAAGTATTATAAACATACGTATGTTATTCAAACAGATGCAGAAAAACGTATCTTCGAATTCAGTCTGGTATATCAGTATGAGAGAACTAAAGTAACAAAGAGAGGTATAACCATTGCATATTATAAAATATACAGCAACCACATGTTTTATATGTGTAAGTGCAGGAATAATTTTGTATCATTTGACTAATATCCCATGTGATTTTAATGCTTTCTCCAGAAACAATAAGTATTAGATGTTGTTATAACCGCTTATGGGGGTAATTTTTTGCCATCTGGAGATATTTTTAGGTTATTTTTTTTCCATTTTGGGTTGCTGTAAAGTAATCATAGAATCTAGCAATCTGGTGAGGTGTGGCATGGCTATTGAGGGGAAACGGAGGAGGCCATGCATGTGAAAGGGAATGTTGAACTTAAAGAAGTAGAAATAAAGCCGCAAGAGTTGGTTTTAAAAAAGCTGATTTTTTTTGCCAGTTTTCAAAAGACTATATTTTTGGAATGTAACCATACCATACATTTCTTATTGTTTACCATTCATACTTCCTCTTTCACATACAAATAGTGAAACCTGCAAAAGATACATATTCCTTTAGATAGTAAGCTCACAAGGGCATTGGTTATCTCTCTTTGGTGTCTTTAGTTACTGTTGATTTTGGTTCATCGCTGTGGATCTGTCATTTTGACTTGTTTTATTGTCTATTATTTCTGCATTTCACTTGTCTTAGTCTTTAGGCAGGTTTTTTCAGGCGCACGACCGTAGACCTACATGACTTCCGGTCCGACGCAGATCACTGCAGGAGCCGCCCAGAAATGTAGGTACGCACTTGGGTTAGATGGAGCTCTTCCGGAGCATCGCACCGCAGTGTGGGGAGTGTAAACTCCCCATACATTCTTGTTGCCAGGTAGCGTGATGTGATAAATGTACCACACTGCAACGCCCTAGTGTGAAAAATCCCTTACGGTCATTATGAATATATTTCTTGTTATGTTATTTTTGTATATAGTATTTATAGAAGATGAAACAATGACAACAGGAAAATGTATGGGTAAAGGTTTTTCCCTCTAAAGCAAATTAGTGTATGTTTTTTTGGGTGATTTACCGTCTTCTGGTATGTACGATTAGTGCAGTCCTTGGTGGTTATACTTCCTCGTGGCTCTCACTTTATCCTGCAGCACCATTTCTGTAGCCTGTCATTGTTTTTTTTTCACACTAGTATTTATTAAAGTACTATAAACATACGTATGTTATTTAAACAGATGCAGAAAAATGTATCTTCGAATTCAGTCTGGTATATCAGTATGAGAGAACTAAAGTAACAAAGAGAGGTATAACCATTGCATATTATAAAATATACAGCAACCACATGTTTTATATGTGTAAGTGCAGGAATAATTTTGTATGATTTGACTAATATCCCATGTGATTTTAATGCTTTCTCCGGAAACAATAAGTATTAGATGTTGTTATAACCGCTTATGGGGGCATTTTTTTGCCATCTGGAGATATTTTTATTTTATTTTTTTTCCATTTTGGGTTTCTGTAAAGTAATCATAGAATCTAGCAATCTGGTGAGGTGTGGCATGGCTATTGAGGGGAAACAGAGGAGGCCATGCGTGTGAAAGGGAATGTTGAACTTAAAGAAGTAGAAATAAAGCCGCAAGAGTTGGTTTTAAAAAAGCTGATGGGTTTTTTGCCAGTTTTCAAAAGACTACATTTTTGGAATGTAACCATTCCATACATTTCTAATTGTTTACCATTCATACTTCCTCTTTCACATATAAATATTGAAACCTGCTAAAGATACATATTCCTTTCGATAGTAAGCTCACAAGGGCATTGGTTATCTCTCTTTGGTGTCTTTAGTTACTGTTGATTTTGGTTCATCGCTGTAGATCTGTCATTTTGACTTGTTTTATTGCCTATTATTTGTGCATTTCACTTGTCTTAGTCTTTAGGCAGGTTTTTTCAGGCGCACGACTGTAGACCTACATGACTTCCGGTCCGACGCAGATCACTGCAGGAGCCGCCCAGAAATGTAGGGTGATTTACCGTCTTCTGGTATGTACGATTAGTGCAGTCCTTGGTGGTTATACTTCCTCGTGGCTCTCACTTTATCCTGCAGCACCATTTCTGTAGCCTGTCATTGGTTTTTTTTCCCACACTAGTATTTATTAAAGTATTAAAAACATATACGTATGTTATTTAAACAGATGCAGAAAAATGTATCTTCGAATTCAGTCTGGTATATCAGTATGAGAGAACTAAAGTAACAAAGAGAGGTATAACCATTGCATATTATAAAATATACAGCAACCACATGTTTTATATGTGTAAGTGCAGGAATAATTTTGTATCATTTGACTACTATCCCATGTGATTTTAATGCTTTCTCCAGAAACAATAAGTATTAGATGTTGTTATAACCGCTTATGGGGGTAATTTTTTGCCATCTGGAGATATTTTTAGGTTATTTTTTTTCCATTTTGGGTTGCTGTAAAGTAATCATAGAATCTAGCAATCTGGTGAGGTGTGGCATGGCTATTGAGGGGAAACAGAGGAGGCCATGCGTGTGAAAGGGAATGTTGAACTTAAAGAAGTAGAAATAAAGCCGCAAGAGTTGGTTTTAAAAAAGCTGAATTTTTTTGCCAGTTTTCAAAAGACTATATTTTTGGAATGTAACCATACCATACATTTCTTATTGTTTACCATTCATACTTCCTCTTTCACATACAAATAGTGAAACCTGCAAAAGATACATATTCCTTTAGATAGTAAGCTCACAAGGGCATTGGTTATCTCTCTTTGGTGTCTTTAGTTACTGTTGATTTTTGTTCATCGCTGTAGATCTGTCATTTTGACTTGTTTTATTGTCTATTATTTGTGCATTTCACTTGTCTTAGTCTTTAGGCAGGTTTTTTCAGGCGCACGACCGTAGACCTACATGACTTCCGGTCCGACGCAGATCACTGCAGGAGCCGCCCGGAAATGTAGGTACACGCTTGGGTTAGATGGAGCTCTTCCGGAGCATCGCACCGCAGTGTGGGGAGTGTAAACTCCCCATACATTCTTGTTGCCAGGTAGCGTGATGTGATAAATGTACCGCACTGCAACGCCCTAGTGTGAAAAATCCCTTACGGTCATTATGAATATATTTCTTGTTATGTTATTTTTGTATATAGTATTTATAGAAGATGAAACAATGACAACAGGAAAATGTATGAGTAAAGGTTTTTCCCTCTAAAGCAAATTAGTGTATGTTTTTTTGGGTGATTTACCGTCTTCTGGTATGTACGATTAGTGCAGTCCTTGGTGGTTATACTTCCTCGTGGCTCTCACTTTATCCTGCAGCACCATTTCTGTAGCCTGTCATTGTTTTTTTTTTCACACTAGTATTTATTAAAGTATTATAAACATACGTATGTTATTTAAACAGATGCAGAAAAATGTATCTTCGAATTCAGTCTGGTATATCAGTATGAGAGAACTAAAGTAACAAAGAGAGGTATAACCATTGCATATTATAAAATATACAACAACCACATGTTTTATATGTGTAAGTGCAGGAATAATTTTGTATCATTTGACTAATATCCCATGTGATTTTAATGCTTTCTCCGGAAACAATAAGTATTAGATGTTGTTATAACCGCTTATGGGGGCATTTTTTTGCCATCTGGAGATATTTTTATTTTTTTCCATTTTGGGTTTCTGTAAAGTAATTATAAAATCTAGCAATCTGGTGAGGTGTGGCATGGCTATTGAGGGGAAACGGAGGAGGCCGTGCATGTGAAAGGGAATGTTGAACTTAAAGAAGTAGAAATAAAGCCGCAAGAGTTGGTTTTAAAAAAGCTGATGGGTTTTTTGCCAGTTTTCAAAAGACTACATTTTTGGAATGTAACCATTCCATACATTTCTAATTGTTTACCATTCATACTTCCTCTTTCACATAGAAATATTGAAACCTGCAAAAGATACATATTCCTTTCGATAGTAAGCTCACAAGGGCATTGGTTATCTCTCTTTGGTGTCTTCAGTTACTGTTGATTTTGGTTCATCGCTGTGGGTTTGTCATTTTGACTTGTTTTATTGTCTATTATTTGTGCATTTCACTTGTCTTAGTCTTTAGGCAGGTTTTTTCAGGCGCACGACCGTAGACCTACATGACTTCCGGTCCGATGCAGATCACTGCAGGAGCCGCCCAGAAATGTAGGGTGATTTACCGTCTTCTGGTATGTATGATTAGTGCAGTCCTTGGTGGTTATTCTTCCTCGTGGCTCTCACTTTTTCCTGCAGCACCATTTCTGTAGCCTGTCATTGTTTTTTTTTCACACTAGTATTTATTAAAGTATTATAAACATACGTATGTTATTCAAACAGATGCAGAAAAACGTATCTTCGAATTCAGTCTGGTATATCAGTATGAGAGAACTAAAGTAACAAAGAGAGGTATAACCATTGCATATTATAAAATATACAGCAACCACATGTTTTATATGTGTAAGTGCAGGAATAATTTTGTATCATTTGACTAATATCCCATGTGATTTTAATGCTTTCTCCAGAAACAATAAGTATTAGATGTTGTTATAACCGCTTATGGGGGTATTTTTTTGCCATCTGGAGATATTTTTAGGTTATTTTTTTTCCATTTTGGGTTGCTGTAAAGTAATCATAGAATCTAGCAATCTGGTGAGGTGTGGCATGGCTATTGAGGGGAAACGGAGGAGGCCATGCATGTGAAAGGGAATGTTGAACTTAAAGAAGTAGAAATAAAGCCGCAAGAGTTGGTTTTAAAAAAGCTGATTTTTTTTTTGCCAGTTTTCAAAAGACTATATTTTTGGAATGTAACCATACCATACATTTCTAATTGTTTACCATTCATACTTCCTCTTTCACATACAAATAGTGAAACCTGCAAAAGATACATATTCCTTTAGATAGTAAGCTCACAAGGGCATTGGTTATCTCTCTTTGGTGTCTTTAGTTACTGTTGATTTTGGTTCATCGCTGTGGATCTGTCATTTTGACTTGTTTTATTGTCTATTATTTGTGCATTTCACTTGTCTTAGTCTTTAGGCAGTTTTTTTCAGGCGCACGACCGTAGACCTACATGACTTCCGGTCCGACGCAGATCACTGCAGGAGCCGCCCAGAAATGTAGGTACGCGCTTGGGTTAGATGGAGCTCTTCCGGAGCATTGCACCGCAGTGTGGGGAGTGTAAACTCCCCATACATTCTTGTTGCCAGGTAGCGTGATGTGATAAATGTACCGCACTGCAACGCCCTAGTGTGAAAAATCCCTTACGGTCATTATGAATATATTTCTTGTTATGTTATTTTTGTATATAGTATTTATAGAAGATGGAACAATGACAACAGGAAAATGTATGAGTAAAGGTCTTTCCCTCTAAAGCAAATTAGTGTATGCTTTTTTGGGTGATTTACCGTCTTCTGCTATGTACGATTCGTGCAGTCCTCGGTGGTTATACTTCCTCGTGGCCCTCACTTTTTCCTGCAGCACCATTTCTGTAGCCTGTCATTGTTTTTTTTTTCACACTAGTATTTATTAAAGTATTATAAACATACGTATGTTATTTAAACAGATGCAGAAAAATGTATGTTCGAATTCAGTCTTGTATATCAGTATGAGAGAACTAAAGTAACAAAGAGAGGTATAACCATTGCATATTGTAAAATATAGAGCAACCACATGTTTTATATGTGTAAGTGCAGGAATAATTTTGTATCATTTGACTAATATCCCATGTGATTGTAAAGCTTTCTCCAGAAACAATAAGTATTAGATGTTGTTATAACCACTTATGGGGGCATTTTTTTGCCATCTGGAGATTTTTTAGGTTATTTTTTTTTCCATTTTGGGTTTCTGTAAAGTAATCATAGAATCTAGCAATCTGGTGAGGTGTGGCATGGCTATTGAGGGGAAACGGAGGAGGCCGTGCATGTGAAAGGGAATGTTGAACTTAAAGAAGTAGAAATAAAGCTGCAAGAGTTGGTTTTAAAAAAGCTGATGGTTTTTTTGCCAGTTTTCAAAAGACTACATTTTTGGAATGTAACCATTCCATACATTTCTAATTGTTTACCATTCATACTTCCTCTTTCACATAGAAATAGTGAAACCTGCAAAAGATACATATTCCTTTAGATAGTAAGCTCACAAGGGCATTGGTTATCTCTCTTTGGTGTCTTTAGTTACTGTTGATTTTGGTTCATCGCTGTAGATCTGTCATTTTGACTTGTTTTATTGCCTATTATTTGTGCATTTCACTTGTCTTAGTCTTTAGGCAGGTTTTTTCAGGCGCACGACCGTAGACCTACATGACTTCCGGTCCGACGCAGATCACTGCAGGAGCCGCCCAGAAATGTAGGGTGATTTACCGTCTTCTGGTATGTACGATTAGTGCAGTCCTTGGTGGTTATACTTCCTCGTGGCTCTCACTTTTTCCTGCAGCACCATTTCTGTAGCCTGTCATTGTTTTTTTTTCACACTAGTATTTATTAAAGTATTATAAACATACGTATGTTATTCAAACAGATGCAGAAAAACGTATCTTCGAATTCAGTCTGGTATATCAGTATGAGAGAACTAAAGTAACAAAGAGAGGTATAACCATTGCATATTATAAAATATACAGCAACCACATGTTTTATATGTGTAAGTGCAGGAATAATTTTGTATCATTTGACTAATATCCCATGTGATTTTAATGCTTTCTCCAGAAACAATAAGTATTAGATGTTGTTATAACCGCTTATGGGGGTAATTTTTTGCCATCTGGAGATATTTTTAGGTTATTTTTTTTCCATTTTGGGTTGCTGTAAAGTAATCATAGAATCTAGCAATCTGGTGAGGTGTGGCACGGCTATTGAGGGGAAACGGAGGAGGCCATGCATGTGAAAGGGAATGTTGAACTTAAAGAAGTAGAAATAAAGCCGCAAGAGTTGGTTTTAAAAAAGCTGATTTTTTTGCCAGTTTTCAAAAGACTATATTTTTGGAATGTAACCATACCATACATTTCTTATTGTTTACCATTCATACTTCCTCTTTCACATACAAATAGTGAAACCTGCAAAAGATACATATTCCTTTAGATAGTAAGCTCACAAGGGCATTGGTTATCTCTCTTTGGTGTCTTTAGTTACTGTTGATTTTGGTTCATCGCTGTGGATCTGTCATTTTGACTTGTTTTATTGTCTATTATTTGTGCATTTCACTTGTCTTAGTCTTTAGGCAGGTTTTTTCAGGCGCACGACCGTAGACCTACATGACTTCCGGTCCGACGCAGATCACTGCAGGAGCCGCCCAGAAATGTAGGTACGCGCTTGGGTTAGATGGAGCTCTTCCGGAGCATCGCACCGCAGTGTGGGGAGTGTAAACTCACCATACATTCTTGTTGCCAGGTAGCGTGATGTGATAAATGTACCGCACTGCAACGCCCTAGTGTGAAAAATCCCTTATGGTCATTATGAATATATTTCTTGTTATGTTATTTTTGTATATAGTATTTATAGAAGATGAAACAATGACAACAGGAAAATGTATGGGTAAAGGTTTTTCCCTCTAAAGCAAATTAGTGTATGTTTTTTTGGGTGATTTACCGTCTTCTGGTATGTACGATTAGTGCAGTCCTTGGTGGTTATACTTCCTCGTGGCTCTCACTTTATCCTGCAGCACCATTTCTGTAGCCTGTCATTGTTTTTTTTTTCACACTAGTATTTATTAAAGTATTATAAACATACGTATGTTATTTAAACAGATGCAGAAAAATGTATCTTCGAATTCAGTCTGGTATATCAGTATGAGAGAACTAAAGTAACAAAGAGAGGTATAACCATTGCATATTATAAAATATACAGCAACCACATGTTTTATATGTGTAAGTGCAGGAATAATTTTGTATCATTTGACTAATATCCCATGTGATTTTAATGCTTTCTCCGGAAACAATAAGTATTAGATGTTGTTATAACCGCTTATGGGGGCATTTTTTTGCCATCTGGAGATATTTTTATTTTATTTTTTTCCATTTTGGGTTTCTGTAAAGTAATCATAGAATCTAGCAATCTGGTGAGGTGTGGCATGGCTATTGAGGGGAAACGGAGGAGGCCGTGCATGTGAAAGGGAATGTTGAACTTAAAGAAGTAGAAATAAAGCCGCAAGAGTTGGTTTTAAAAAAGCTGATGGTTTTTTTTGCCAGTTTTCAAAAGACTACATTTTTGGAATGTAACCATTCCATACATTTCTAATTGTTTACCATTCATACTTCCTCTTTCACATAGAAATATTGAAACCTGCAAAAGATACATATTCCTTTCGATAGTAAGCTCACAAGGGCATTGGTTATCTCTCTTTGGTGTCTTTAGTTACTGTTGATTTTGGTTCATCGCTGTAGATCTGTCATTTTGACTTGTTTTATTGCCTATTATTTGTGCATTTCACTTGTCTTAGTCTTTAGGCAGGTTTTTTCAGGCGCACGACCGTAGACCTACATGACTTCCGGTCCGACGCAGATCACTGCAGGAGCCGCCCAGAAATGTAGGGTGATTTACCGTCTTCTGGTATGTACGATTAGTGCAGTCCTTGGTGGTTATACTTCCTCGTGGCTCTCACTTTTTCCTGCAGCACCATTTCTGTAGCCTGTCATTGTTTTTTTTTTCACACTAGTATTTATTAAAGTATTATAAACATATGTATGTTATTCAAACAGATGCAGAAAAACGTATCTTTGAATTCAGTCTGGTATATCAGTATGAGAGAACTAAAGTAACAAAGAGAGGTATAACCATTGCATATTATAAAATATACAGCAACCACATGTTTTATATGTGTAAGTGCAGGAATAATTTTGTATCATTTGACTAATATCCCATGTGATTTTAATGCTTTCTCCAGAAACAATAAGTATTAGATGTTGTTATAACCGTTTATGGGGGTAATTTTTTGCCATCTGGAGATATTTTTAGGTTATTTTTTTTCCATTTTGGGTTGCTGTAAAGTAATCATAGAATCTAGCAATCTGGTGAGGTGTGGCATGGCTATTGAGGGGAAACGGAGGAGGCCATGCATGTGAAAGGGAATGTTGAACTTAAAGAAGTAGAAATAAAGCCGCAAGAGTTGGTTTTAAAAAAGCTGATTTTTTTTTGCCAGTTTTCAAAAGACTATATTTTTGGAATGTAACCATACCATACATTTCTAATTGTTTACCATTCATACTTCCTCTTTCACATACAAATAGTGAAACCTGCAAAAGATACATATTCCTTTAGATAGTAAGCTCACAAGGGCATTGGTTATCTCTCTTTGGTGTCTTTAGTTACTGTTGATTTTGGTTCATCGATGTGGATCTGTCATTTTGACTTGTTTTATTGTCTATTATTTGTGCATTTCACTTGTCTTAGTCTTTAGGCAGTTTTTTTCAGGCGCACGACCGTAGACCTACATGACTTCCGGTCCGACGCAGATCACTGCAGGAGCCGCCCAGAAATGTAGGTACGCGCTTGGGTTAGATGGAGCTCCTCCGGAGCATCGCACCGCAGTGTGGGGAGTGTAAACTCCCCATACATTCTTGTTGCCAGGTAGCGTGATGTGATAAATGTACCGCACTGCAACGCCCTAGTGTGAAAAATCCCTTACGGTCATTATGAATATATTTCTTGTTATGTTATTTTTGTATATAGTATTTATAGAAGATGGAACAATGACAACAGGAAAATGTATGAGTAAAGGTCTTTCCCTCTAAAGCAAATTAGTGTATGCTTTTTTGGGTGATTTACCGTCTTCTGGTATGTACGATTCGTGCAGTCCTCAGTGGTTATACTTCCTCGTGGCCCTCACTTTTTCCTGCAGCACCATTTCTGTAGCCTGTCATTGTTTTTTTTTTTCACAATAGTATTTATTAAAGTATTATAAACATACGTATGTTATTTAAACAGATGCAGAAAAATGTATGTTCGAATTCAGTCTTGTATATCAGTATGAGAGAACTAAAGTAACAAAGAGAGGTATAACCATTGCATATTGTAAAATATAGAGCAACCACATGTTTTATATGTGTAAGTGCAGGAATAATTTTGTATCATTTGACTAATATCCCATGTGATTGTAAAGCTTTCTCCAGAAACAACAAGTATTAGATGTTGTTATAACCACTTATGGGGGCATTTTTTTGCCATCTGGAGATTTTTTAGGTTATTTTTTTTTCCATTTTGGGTTTCTGTAAAGTAATCATAGAATCTAGCAATCTGGTGAGGTGTGGCATGGCTATTGAGGGGAAACGGAGGAGGCCGTGCATGTGAAAGGGAATGTTGAACTTAAAGAAGTAGAAATAAAGCTGCAAGAGTTGGTTTTAAAAAAGCTGATGGTTTTTTTGCCAGTTTTCAAAAGACTACATTTTTGGAATGTAACCATTCCATACATTTCTAATTGTTTACCATTCATACTTCCTCTTTCACATAGAAATAGTGAAACCTGCAAAAGATACATATTCCTTTAGATAGTAAGCTCACAAGGGCATTGGTTATCTCTCTTTGGTGTCTTTAGTTACTGTTGATTTTGGTTCATCGCTGTAGATCTGTCATTTTGACTTGTTTTATTGCCTATTATTTGTGCATTTCACTTGTCTTAGTCTTTAGGCAGGTTTTTTCAGGCGCACGACCGTAGACCTACATGACTTCCGGTCCGACGCAGATCACTGCAGGAGCCGCCCAGAAATGTAGGGTGATTTACCGTCTTCTGGTATGTACGATTAGTGCAGTCCTTGGTGGTTATACTTCCTCGTGGCTCTCACTTTTTCCTGCAGCACCATTTCTGTAGCCTGTCATTGTTTTTTTTTCACACTAGTATTTATTAAAGTATTATAAACATACGTATGTTATTCAAACAGATGCAGAAAAACGTATCTTCGAATTCAGTCTGGTATATCAGTATGAGAGAACTAAAGTAACAAAGAGAGGTATAACCATTGCATATTATAAAATATACAGCAACCACATGTTTTATATGTGTAAGTGCAGGAATAATTTTGTATCATTTGACTAATATCCCATGTGATTTTAATGCTTTCTCCAGAAACAATAAGTATTAGATGTTGTTATAACCGCTTATGGGGGTATTTTTTTGCCATCTGGAGATATTTTTAGGTTATTTTTTTCCATTTTGGGTTGCTGTAAAGTAATCATAGAATCTAGCAATCTGGTGAGGTGTGGCATGGCTATTGAGGGGAAACGGAGGAGGCCATGCATGTGAAAGGGAATGTTGAACTTAAAGAAGTAGAAATAAAGCCGCAAGAGTTGGTTTTAAAAAAGCTGATTTTTTTGCCAGTTTTCAAAAGACTATATTTTTGGAATGTAACCATACCATACATTTCTTATTGTTTACCATTCATACTTCCTCTTTCACATACAAATAGTGAAACCTGCAAAAGATACATATTCCTTTAGATCGTAAGCTCACAAGGGCATTGGTTATCTCTCTTTGGTGTCTTTAGTTACTGTTGATTTTGGTTCATCGCTGTGGATCTGTCATTTTGACTTGTTTTATTGTCTATTATTTGTGCATTTCACTTGTCTTAGTCTTTAGGCAGGTTTTTTCAGGTGCACGACCGTAGACCTACATGACTTCCGGTCCGACGCAGATCACTGCAGGAGCCGCCCAGAAATGTAGGTACGCGCTTGGGTTAGATGGAGCTCTTCCGGAGCATCACACCGCAGTGTGGGGAGTGTAAACTCCCCATACATTCTTGTTGCCAGGTAGCGTGATGTGATAAATGTACCGCACTGCAACGCCCTAGTGTGAAAAATCCCTTACGGTCATTATGAATATATTTCTTGTTATGTTATTTTTGTATATAGTATTTATAGAAGATGAAACAATGACAACAGGAAAATGTATGGGTAAAGGTTTTTCCCTCTAAAGCAAATTAGTGTATGTTTTTTTGGGTGATTTACCGTCTTCTGGTATGTACGATTAGTGCAGTCCTTGGTGGTTATACTTCCTCGTGGCTCTCACTTTATCCTGCAGCACCATTTCTGTAGCCTGTCATTGTTTTTTTTTTCACACTAGTATTTATTAAAGTATTATAAACATACGTATGTTATTTAAACAGATGCAGAAAAATGTATCTTCGAATTTAGTCTGGTATATCAGTATGAGAGAACTAAAGTAACAAAGAGAGGTATAACCATTGCATATTATAAAATATACAGCAACCACATGTTTTATATGTGTAAGTGCAGGAATAATTTTGTATCATTTGACTAATATCCCATGTGATTTTAATGCTTTCTCCGGAAACAATAAGTATTAGATGTTGTTATAACCGCTTATGGGGGCATTTTTTTGCCATCTGGAGATATTTTTATTTTATTTTTTTTCAATTTTGGGTTTCTGTAAAGTAATCATAGAATCTAGCAATCTGGTGAGGTGTGGCATGGCTATTGAGGGGAAACGGAGGAGGCCGTGCATGTGAAAGGGAATGTTGAACTTAAAGAAGTAGAAATAAAGCCGCAAGAGTTGGTTTTAAAAAAGCTGATGGGTTTTTTGCCAGTTTTCAAAAGACTACATTTTTGGAATGTAACCATTCCATACATTTCTAATTGTTTACCATTCATACTTCCTCTTTCACATAGAAATATTGAAACCTGCAAAAGATACATATTCCTTTCGATAGTAAGCTCACAAGGGCATTGGTTATCTCTCTTTGGTGTCTTTAGTTACTGTTGATTTTGGTTCATCGCTGTAGATCTGTCATTTTGACTTGTTTTATTGCCTATTATTTGTGCATTTCACTTGTCTTAGTCTTTAGGCAGGTTTTTTCAGGCGCACGACCGTAGACCTACATGACTTCCGGTCCGACGCAGATCACTGCAGGAGCCGCCCAGAAATGTAGGGTGATTTACCGTCTTCTGGTATGTACGATTAGTGCAGTCCTTGGTGGTTATACTTCCTCGTGGCTCTCACTTTTTCCTGCAGCACCATTTCTGTAGCCTGTCATTGTTTTTTTTTCACACTAGTATTTATTAAAGTATTATAAACATACGTATGTTATTCAAACAGATGCAGAAAAACGTATCTTTGAATTCAGTCTGGTATATCAGTATGAGAGAACTAAAGTAACAAAGAGAGGTATAACCATTGCATATTATAAAATATACAGCAACCACATGTTTTATATGTGTAAGTGCAGGAATAATTTTGTATCATTTGACTAATATCCCATGTGATTTTAATGCTTTCTCCAGAAACAATAAGTATTAGATGTTGTTATAACCGCTTATGGGGGTATTTTTTTGCCATCTGGAGATATTTTTAGGTTATTTTTTTTCCATTTTGGGTTGCTGTAAAGTAATCATAGAATCTAGCAATCTGGTGAGGTGTGGCATGGCTATTGAGGGGAAACGGAGGAGGCCATGCATGTGAAAGGGAATGTTGAACTTAAAGAAGTAGAAATAAAGCCGCAAGAGTTGGTTTTAAAAAAGCTGATTTTTTTGCCAGTTTTCAAAAGACTATATTTTTGGAATGTAACCATACCATACATTTCTTATTGTTTACCATTCATACTTCCTCTTTCACATACAAATAGTGAAACCTGCAAAAGATACATATTCCTTTAGATAGTAAGCTCACAAGGGCATTGGTTATCTCTCTTTGGTGTCTTTAGTTACTGTTGATTTTGGTTCATCGCTGTGGATCTGTCATTTTGACTTGTTTTATTGTCTATTATTTGTGCATTTCACTTGTCTTAGTCTTTAGGCAGGTTTTTTCAGGTGCACGACCGTAGACCTACATGACTTCCGGTCCGACGCAGATCACTGCAGGAGCCGCCCAGAAATGTAGGTACGCGCTTGGGTTAGATGGAGCTCTTCCGGAGCATCGCACCGCAGTGTGGGGAGTGTAAACTCCCCATACATTCTTGTTGCCAGGTAGCGTGATGTGATAAATGTACCGCACTGCAACGCCCTAGTGTGAAAAATCCCTTACGGTCATTATGAATATATTTCTTGTTATGTTATTTTTGTATATAGTATTTATAGAAGATGAAACAATGACAACAGGAAAATGTATGGGTAAAGGTTTTTCCCTCTAAAGCAAATTAGTGTATGTTTTTTTGGGTGATTTACCGTCTTCTGGTATGTACGATTAGTGCAGTCCTTGGTGGTTATACTTCCTCGTGGCTCTCACTTTATCCTGCAGCACCATTTCTGTAGCCTGTCATTGTTTTTTTTTTCACACTAGTATTTATTAAAGTATTATAAACATACGTATGTTATTTAAACAGATGCAGAAAAATGTATCTTCGAATTTAGTCTGGTATATCAGTATGAGAGAACTAAAGTAACAAAGAGAGGTATAACCATTGCATATTATAAAATATACAGCAACCACATGTTTTATATGTGTAAGTGCAGGAATAATTTTGTATCATTTGACTAATATCCCATGTGATTTTAATGCTTTCTCCGGAAACAATAAGTATTAGATGTTGTTATAACCGCTTATGGGGGCATTTTTTTGCCATCTGGAGATATTTTTATTTTATTTTTTTTCCATTTTGGGTTTCTGTAAAGTAATCATAGAATCTAGCAATCTGGTGAGGTGTGGCATGGCTATTGAGGGGAAACGGAGGAGGCCGTGCATGTGAAAGGGAATGTTGAACTTAAAGAAGTAGAAATAAAGCCGCAAGAGTTGGTTTTAAAAAAGCTGATGGGTTTTTTGCCAGTTTTCAAAAGACTACATTTTTGGAATGTAACCATTCCATACATTTCTAATTGTTTACCATTCATACTTCCTCTTTCACATAGAAATATTGAAACCTGCAAAAGATACATATTCCTTTCGATAGTAAGCTCACAAGGGCATTGGTTATCTCTCTTTGGTGTCTTTAGTTACTGTTGATTTTGGTTCATCGCTGTAGATCTGTCATTTTGACTTGTTTTATTGCCTATTATTTGTGCATTTCACTTGTCTTAGTCTTTAGGCAGGTTTTTTCAGGCGCACGACCGTAGACCTACATGACTTCCGGTCCGACGCAGATCACTGCAGGAGCCGCCCAGAAATGTAGGGTGATTTACCGTCTTCTGGTATGTACGATTAGTGCAGTCCTTGGTGGTTATACTTCCTCGTGGCTCTCACTTTTTCCTGCAGCACCATTTCTGTAGCCTGTCATTGTTTTTTTTTCACACTAGTATTTATTAAAGTATTATAAACATACGTATGTTATTCAAACAGATGCAGAAAAACGTATCTTTGAATTCAGTCTGGTATATCAGTATGAGAGAACTAAAGTAACAAAGAGAGGTATAACCATTGCATATTATAAAATATACAGCAACCACATGTTTTATATGTGTAAGTGCAGGAATAATTTTGTATCATTTGACTAATATCCCATGTGATTTTAATGCTTTCTCCAGAAACAATAAGTATTAGATGTTGTTATAACCGCTTATGGGGGTAATTTTTTGCCATCTGGAGATATTTTTAGGTTATTTTTTTTCCATTTTGGGTTGCTGTAAAGTAATCATAGAATCTAGCAATCTGGTGAGGTGTGGCATGGCTATTGAGGGGAAACGGAGGAGGCCATGCATGTGAAAGGGAATGTTGAACTTAAAGAAGTAGAAATAAAGCCGCAAGAGTTGGTTTTAAAAAAGCTGATTTTTTTTTTGCCAGTTTTCAAAAGACTATATTTTTGGAATGTAACCATACCATACATTTCTAATTGTTTACCATTCATACTTCCTCTTTCACATACAAATAGTGAAACCTGCAAAAGATACATATTCCTTTAGATAGTAAGCTCACAAGGGCATTGGTTATCTCTCTTTGGTGTCTTTAGTTACTGTTGATTTTGGTTCATCGCTGTGGATCTGTCATTTTGACTTGTTTTATTGTCTATTATTTGTGCATTTCACTTGTCTTAGTCTTTAGGCAGTTTTTTTCAGGCGCACGACCGTAGACCTACATGACTTCCGGTCCGACGCAGATCACTGCAGGAGCCGCCCAGAAATGTAGGTACGCGCTTGGGTTAGATGGAGCTCCTCCGGAGCATCGCACCGCAGTGTGGGGAGTGTAAACTCCCCATACATTCTTGTTGCCAGGTAGCGTGATGTGATAAATGTACCGCACTGCAACGCCCTAGTGTGAAAAATCCCTTACGGTCATTATGAATATATTTCTTGTTATGTTATTTTTGTATATAGTATTTATAGAAGATGGAACAATGACAACAGGAAAATGTATGAGTAAAGGTCTTTCCCTCTAAAGCAAATTAGTGTATGCTTTTTTGGGTGATTTACCGTCTTCTGGTATGTACGATTCGTGCAGTCCTCAGTGGTTATACTTCCTCGTGGCCCTCACTTTTTCCTGCAGCACCATTTCTGTAGCCTGTCATTTTTTTTTTTTTTCACACTAGTATTTATTAAAGTATTATAAACATACGTATGTTATTTAAACAGATGCAGAAAAATGTATGTTCGAATTCAGTCTTGTATATCAGTATGAGAGAACTAAAGTAACAAAGAGAGGTATAACCATTGCATATTGTAAAATATAGAGCAACCACATGTTTTATATGTGTAAGTGCAGGAATAATTTTGTATCATTTGACTAATATCCCATGTGATTGTAAAGCTTTCTCCAGAAACAACAAGTATTAGATGTTGTTATAACCACTTATGGGGGCATTTTTTTGCCATCTGGAGATTTTTTAGGTTATTTTTTTTTCCATTTTGGGTTTCTGTAAAGTAATCATAGAATCTAGCAATCTGGTGAGGTGTGGCATGGCTATTGAGGGGAAACGGAGGAGGCCGTGCATGTGAAAGGGAATGTTGAACTTAAAGAAGTAGAAATAAAGCTGCAAGAGTTGGTTTTAAAAAAGCTGATGGTTTTTTTGCCAGTTTTCAAAAGACTACATTTTTGGAATGTAACCATTCCATACATTTCTAATTGTTTACCATTCATACTTCCTCTTTCACATAGAAATAGTGAAACCTGCAAAAGATACATATTCCTTTAGATAGTAAGCTCACAAGGGCATTGGTTATCTCTCTTTGGTGTCTTTAGTTACTGTTGATTTTGGTTCATCGCTGTAGATCTGTCATTTTGACTTGTTTTATTGCCTATTATTTGTGCATTTCACTTGTCTTAGTCTTTAGGCAGGTTTTTTCAGGCGCACGACCGTAGACCTACATGACTTCCGGTCCGACGCAGATCACTGCAGGAGCCGCCCAGAAATGTAGGGTGATTTACCGTCTTCTGGTATGTACGATTAGTGCAGTCCTTGGTGGTTATACTTCCTCGTGGCTCTCACTTTTTCCTGCAGCACCATTTCTGTAGCCTGTCATTGTTTTTTTTTCACACTAGTATTTATTAAAGTATTATAAACATACGTATGTTATTCAAACAGATGCAGAAAAACGTATCTTCGAATTCAGTCTGGTATATCAGTATGAGAGAACTAAAGTAACAAAGAGAGGTATAACCATTGCATATTATAAAATATACAGCAACCACATGTTTTATATGTGTAAGTGCAGGAATAATTTTGTATCATTTGACTAATATCCCATGTGATTTTAATGCTTTCTCCAGAAACAATAAGTATTAGATGTTGTTATAACCGCTTATGGGGGTATTTTTTTGCCATCTGGAGATATTTTTAGGTTATTTTTTTTCCATTTTGGGTTGTTGTAAAGTAATCATAGAATCTAGCAATCTGGTGAGGTGTGGCATGGCTATTGAGGGGAAACGGAGGAGGCCATGCATGTGAAAGGGAATGTTGAACTTAAAGAAGTAGAAATAAAGCCGCAAGAGTTGGTTTTAAAAAAGCTGATTTTTTTGCCAGTTTTCAAAAGACTATATTTTTGGAATGTAACCATACCATACATTTCTTATTGTTTACCATTCATACTTCCTCTTTCACATACAAATAGTGAAACCTGCAAAAGATACATATTCCTTTAGATAGTAAGCTCACAAGGGCATTGGTTATCTCTCTTTGGTGTCTTTAGTTACTGTTGATTTTGGTTCATCGCTGTGGATCTGTCATTTTGACTTGTTTTATTGTCTATTATTTGTGCATTTCACTTGTCTTAGTCTTTAGGCAGGTTTTTTCAGGTGCACGACCGTAGACCTACATGACTTCCGGTCCGACGCAGATCACTGCAGGAGCCGCCCAGAAATGTAGGTACGCGCTTGGGTTAGATGGAGCTCTTCCGGAGCATCGCACCGCAGTGTGGGGAGTGTAAACTCCCCATACATTCTTGTTGCCAGGTAGCGTGATGTGATAAATGTACCGCACTGCAACGCCCTAGTGTGAAAAATCCCTTACGGTCATTATGAATATATTTCTTGTTATGTTATTTTTGTATATAGTATTTATAGAAGATGAAACAATGACAACAGGAAAATGTATGGGTAAAGGTTTTTCCCTCTAAAGCAAATTAGTGTATGTTTTTTTGGGTGATTTACCGTCTTCTGGTATGTATGATTAGTGCAGTCCTTGGTGGTTATACTTCCTCGTGGCTCTCACTTTATCCTGCAGCACCATTTCTGTAGCCTGTCATTGTTTTTTTTTTCACACTAGTATTTATTAAAGTATTATAAACATACGTATGTTATTTAAACAGATGCAGAAAAATGTATCTTCGAATTTAGTCTGGTATATCAGTATGAGAGAACTAAAGTAACAAAGAGAGGTATAACCATTGCATATTATAAAATATACAGCAACCACATGTTTTATATGTGTAAGTGCAGGAATAATTTTGTATCATTTGACTAATATCCCATGTGATTTTAATGCTTTCTCCGGAAACAATAAGTATTAGATGTTGTTATAACCGCTTATGGGGGCATTTTTTTGCCATCTGGAGATATTTTTATTTTATTTTTTTTCCATTTTGGGTTTCTGTAAAGTAATCATAGAATCTAGCAATCTGGTGAGGTGTGGCATGGCTATTGAGGGGAAACGGAGGAGGCCATGCATGTGAAAGGGAATGTTGAACTTAAAGAAGTAGAAATAAAGCCGCAAGAGTTGGTTTTAAAAAAGCTGATGGGTTTTTTGCCAGTTTTCAAAAGACTACATTTTTGGAATGTAACCATTCCATACATTTCTAATTGTTTACCATTCATACTTCCTCTTTCACATAGAAATATTGAAACCTGCAAAAGATACATATTCCTTTCGATAGTAAGCTCACAAGGGCATTGGTTATCTCTCTTTGGTGTCTTTAGTTACTGTTGATTTTGGTTCATCGCTGTAGATCTGTCATTTTGACTTGTTTTATTGCCTATTATTTGTGCATTTCACTTGTCTTAGTCTTTAGGCAGGTTTTTTCAGGCGCACGACCGTAGACCTACATGACTTCCGGTCCGACGCAGATCACTGCAGGAGCCGCCCAGAAATGTAGGGTGATTTACCGTCTTCTGGTATGTACGATTAGTGCAGTCCTTGGTGGTTATACTTCCTCGTGGCTCTCACTTTTTCCTGCAGCACCATTTCTGTAGCCTGTCATTGTTTTTTTTCACACTAGTATTTATTAAAGTATTATAAACATACGTATGTTATTCAAACAGATGCAGAAAAACGTATCTGCGAATTCAGTCTGGTATATCAGTATGAGAGAACTAAAGTAACAAAGAGAGGTATAACCATTGCATATTATAAAATATACAGCAACCACATGTTTTATATGTGTAAGTGCAGGAATAATTTTGTATCATTTGACTAATATCCCATGTGATTTTAATGCTTTCTCCAGAAACAATAAGTATTAGATGTTGTTATAACCGCTTATGGGGGTAATTTTTTGCCATCTGGAGATATTTTTAGGTTTTTTTTTTTCCATTTTGGGTGGCTGTAAAGTAATCATAGAATCTAGCAATCTGGTGAGGTGTGGCATGGCTATTGAGGGGAAACGGAGGAGGCCATGCATGTGAAAGGGAATGTTGAACTTAAAGAAGTAGAAATAAAGCCGCAAGAGTTGGTTTTAAAAAAGCTGATCTTTTTTGCCAGTTTTCAAAAGACTATATTTTTGGAATGTAACCATACCATACATTTCTTATTGTTTACCATTCATACTTCCTCTTTCACATACAAATAGTGAAACCTGCAAAAGATACATATTCCTTTAGATAGTAAGCTCACAAGGGCATTGGTTATCTCTCTTTGGTGTCTTTAGTTACTGTTGATTTTGGTTCATCGCTGTGGATCTGTCATTTTGACTTGTTTTATTGTCTATTATTTGTGCATTTCACTTGTCTTAGTCTTTAGGCAGGTTTTTTCAGGCGCACGACCGTAGACCTACATGACTTCCGGTCCGACGCAGATCACTGCAGGAGCCGCCCAGAAATGTAGGTACGCGCTTGGGTTAGATGGAGCTCTTCCGGAGCATCGCACCGCAGTGTGGGGAGTGTAAACTCCCCATACATTCTTGTTGCCAGGTAGCGTGATGTGATAAATGTACCGCACTGCAACGCCCTAGTGTGAAAAATCCCTTACGGTCATTATGAATATATTTCTTGTTATGTTATTTTTGTATATAGTATTTATAGAAGATGGAACAATGACAACAGGAAAATGTATGAGTAAAGGTCTTTCCCTCTAAAGCAAATTAGTGTATGCTTTTTTGGGTGATTTACCGTCTTCTGCTATGTACGATTCGTGCAGTCCTCGGTGGTTATACTTCCTCGTGGCCCTCACTTTTTCCTGCAGCACCATTTCTGTAGCCTGTCATTGTTTTTTTTTTCACACTAGTATTTATTAAAGTATTATAAACATACGTATGTTATTTAAACAGATGCAGAAAAATGTATGTTCGAATTCAGTCTTGTATATCAGTATGAGAGAACTAAAGTAACAAAGAGAGGTATAACCATTGCATATTGTAAAATATAGAGCAACCACATGTTTTATATGTGTAAGTGCAGGAATAATTTTGTATCATTTGACTAATATCCCATGTGATTGTAAAGCTTTCTCCAGAAACAACAAGTATTAGATGTTGTTATAACCACTTATGGGGGCATTTTTTTGCCATCTGGAGATTTTTTAGGTTATTTTTTTTTCCATTTTGGGTTTCTGTAAAGTAATCATAGAATCTAGCAATCTGGTGAGGTGTGGCATGGCTATTGAGGGGAAACGGAGGAGGCCGTGCATTGAAAGGGAATGTTGAACTTAAAGAAGTAGAAATAAAGCTGCAAGAGTTGGTTTTAAAAAAGCTGATGGTTTTTTTGCCAGTTTTCAAAAGACTACATTTTTGGAATGTAACCATTCCATACATTTCTAATTGTTTACCATTCATACTTCCTCTTTCACATAGAAATAGTGAAACCTGCAAAAGATACATATTCCTTTAGATAGTAAGCTCACAAGGGCATTGGTTATCTCTCTTTGGTGTCTTTAGTTACTGTTGATTTTGGTTCATCGCTGTAGATCTGTCATTTTGACTTGTTTTATTGCCTATTATTTGTGCATTTCACTTGTCTTAGTCTTTAGGCAGGTTTTTTCAGGCGCACGACCGTAGACCTACATGACTTCCGGTCCGACGCAGATCACTGCAGGAGCCGCCCAGAAATGTAGGGTGATTTACCGTCTTCTAATATGTACGATTAGTGCAGTCCTTGGTGGTTATACTTCCTCGTGGCTCTCACTTTTTCCTGCAGCACCATTTCTGTAGCCTGTCATTGTTTTTTTTTCACACTAGTATTTATTACAGTATTATAAACATACGTATGTTATTCAAACAGATGCAGAAAAACGTATCTTCGAATTCAGTCTGGTATATCAGTATGAGAGAACTAAAGTAACAAAGAGAGGTATAACCATTGCATATTATAAAATATACAGCAACCACATGTTTTATATGTGTAAGTGCAGGAATAATTTTGTATCATTTGACTAATATCCCATGTGATTTTAATGCTTTCTCCAGAAACAATAAGTATTAGATGTTGTTATAACCGCTTATGGGGGTAATTTTTTGCCATCTGGAGATATTTTTAGGTTATTTTTTTTCCATTTTGGGTTGCTGTAAAGTAATCATAGAATCTAGCAATCTGGTGAGGTGTGGCATGGCTATTGAGGGGAAACGGAGGAGGCCATGCATGTGAAAGGGAATGTTGAACTTAAAGAAGTAGAAATAAAGCCGCAAGAGTTGGTTTTAAAAAAGCTGAATTTTTTTGCCAGTTTTCAAAAGACTATATTTTTGGAATGTAACCATACCATACATTTCTTATTGTTTACCATTCATACTTCCTCTTTCACATACAAATAGTGAAACCTGCAAAAGATACATATTCCTTTAGATAGTAAGCTCACAAGGGCATTGGTTATCTCTCTTTGGTGTCTTTAGTTACTGTTGATTTTTGTTCATCGCTGTGGATCTGTCATTTTGACTTGTTTTATTGTCTATTATTTGTGCATTTCACTTGTCTTAGTCTTTAGGCAGGTTTTTTCAGGCGCACGACCGTAGACCTACATGACTTCCGGTCCGACGCAGATCACTGCAGGAGCCGCCCGGAACTGTAGGTACACGCTTGGGTTAGATGGAGCTCTTCCGGAGCATCACACCGCAGTGTGGGGAGTGTAAACTCCCCATACATTCTTGTTGCCAGGTAGCGTGATGTGATAAATGTACCGCACTGCAACGCCCTAGTGTGAAAAATCCCTTACGGTCATTATGAATATATTTCTTGTTATGTTATTTTTGTATATAGTATTTATAGAAGATGAAACAATGACAACAGGAAAATGTATGAGTAAAGGTTTTTCCCTCTAAAGCAAATTAGTGTATGTTTTTTTGGGTGATTTACCGTCTTCTGGTATGTACGATTAGTGCAGTCCTTGGTGGTTATACTTCCTCGTGGCTCTCACTTTATCCTGCAGCACCATTTCTGTAGCCTGTCATTGTTTTTTTTTTCACACTAGTATTTATTAAAGTATTATAAACATACGTATGTTATTTAAACAGATGCAGAAAAATGTATCTTCGAATTCAGTCTGGTATATCAGTATGAGAGAACTAAAGTAACAAAGAGAGGTATAACCATTGCATATTATAAAATATACAACAACCACATGTTTTATATGTGTAAGTGCAGGAATAATTTTGTATCATTTGACTAATATCCCATGTGATTTTAATGCTTTCTCCGGAAACAATAAGTATTAGATGTTGTTATAACCGCTTATGGGGGCATTTTTTTGCCATCTGGAGATATTTTTATTTTTTTCCATTTTGGGTTTCTGTAAAGTAATTATAAAATCTAGCAATCTGGTGAGGTGTGGCATGGCTATTGAGGGGAAACGGAGGAGGCCGTGCATGTGAAAGGGAATGTTGAACTTAAAGAAGTAGAAATAAAGCCGCAAGAGTTGGTTTTAAAAAAGCTGATGGGTTTTTTGCCAGTTTTCAAAAGACTACATTTTTGGAATGTAACCATTCCATACATTTCTAATTGTTTACCATTCATACTTCCTCTTTCACATAGAAATAGTGAAACCTGCGAAAGATACATATTCCTTTAGATAGTAAGCTCACAAGGGCATTGGTTATCTCTCTTTGGTGTCTTTAGTTACTGTTGATTTTGGTTCATCGCTGTAGATCTGTCATTTTGACTTGTTTTATTGCCTATTATTTGTGCATTTCACTTGTCTTAGTCTTTAGGCAGGTTTTTTCAGGCGCACGACCGTAGACCTACATGACTTCCGGTCCGACGCAGATCACTGCAGGAGCCGCCCAGAAATGTAGGGTGATTTACCGTCTTCTGGTATGTACGATTAGTGCAGTCCTTGGTGGTTATACTTCCTCGTGGCTCTCACTTTTTCCTGCAGCACCATTTCTGTAGCCTGTCATTGTTTTTTTTTCACACTAGTATTTATTAAAGTATTATAAACATACGTATGTTATTCAAACAGATGCAGAAAAACGTATCTTCGAATTCAGTCTGGTATATCAGTATGAGAGAACTAAAGTAACAAAGAGAGGTATAACCATTGCATATTATAAAATATACAGCAACCACATGTTTTATATGTGTAAGTGCAGGAATAATTTTGTATCATTTGACTAATATCCCATGTGATTTTAATGCTTTCTCCAGAAACAATAAGTATTAGATGTTGTTATAACCGCTTATGGGGGTAATTTTTTGCCATCTGGAGATATTTTTAGGTTATTTTTTTTCCATTTTGGGTTGCTGTAAAGTAATCATAGAATCTAGCAATCTGGTGAGGTGTGGCATGGCTATTGAGGGGAAACGGAGGAGGCCATGCATGTGAAAGGGAATGTTGAACTTAAAGAAGTAGAAATAAAGCCGCAAGAGTTGGTTTTAAAAAAGCTGATTTTTTTGCCAGTTTTCAAAAGACTATATTTTTGGAATGTAACCATACCATACATTTCTTATTGTTTACCATTCATACTTCCTCTTTCACATACAAATAGTGAAACCTGCAAAAGATACATATTCCTTTAGATAGTAAGCTCACAAGGGCATTGGTTATCTCTCTTTGGTGTCTTTAGTTACTGTTGATTTTGGTTCATCGCTGTGGATCTGTCATTTTGACTTGTTTTATTGTCTATTATTTGTGCATTTCACTTGTCTTAGTCTTTAGGCAGGTTTTTTCAGGTGCACGACCGTAGACCTACATGACTTCCGGTCCGACGCAGATCACTGCAGGAGCCGCCCAGAAATGTAGGTACGCGCTTGTGTTAGATGGAGCTCTTCCGGAGCATCGCACCGCAGTGTGGGGAGTGTAAACTCCCCATACATTCTTGTTGCCAGGTAGCGTGATGTGATAAATGTACCGCACTGCAACGCCCTAGTGTGAAAAATCCCTTACGGTCATTATGAATATATTTCTTGTTATGTTATTTTTGTATATAGTATTTATAGAAGATGAAACAATGACAACAGGAAAATGTATGGGTAAAGGTTTTTCCCTCTAAAGCAAATTAGTGTATGTTTTTTTGGGTGATTTACCGTCTTCTGGTATGTACGATTAGTGCAGTCCTTGGTGGTTATACTTCCTCGTGGCTCTCACTTTATCCTGCAGCACCATTTCTGTAGCCTGTCATTGTTTTTTTTTTCACACTAGTATTTATTAAAGTATTATAAACATACGTATGTTATTTAAACAGATGCAGAAAAATGTATCTTCGAATTTAGTCTGGTATATCAGTATGAGAGAACTAAAGTAACAAAGAGAGGTATAACCATTGCATATTATAAAATATACAGCAACCACATGTTTTATATGTGTAAGTGCAGGAATAATTTTGTATCATTTGACTAATATCCCATGTGATTTTAATGCTTTCTCCGGAAACAATAAGTATTAGATGTTGTTATAACCGCTTATGGGGGCATTTTTTTGCCATCTGGAGATATTTTTATTTTATTTTTTTTCCATTTTGGGTTTCTGTAAAGTAATCATAGAATCTAGCAATCTGGTGAGGTGTGGCATGGCTATTGAGGGGAAACGGAGGAGGCCGTGCATGTGAAAGGGAATGTTGAACTTAAAGAAGTAGAAATAAAGCCGCAAGAGTTGGTTTTAAAAAAGCTGATGGGTTTTTTGCCAGTTTTCAAAAGACTACATTTTTGGAATGTAACCATTCCATACATTTCTAATTGTTTACCATTCATACTTCCTCTTTCACATAGAAATATTGAAACCTGCAAAAGATACATATTCCTTTCGATAGTAAGCTCACAAGGGCATTGGTTATCTCTCTTTGGTGTCTTTAGTTACTGTTGATTTTGGTTCATCGCTGTAGATCTGTCATTTTGACTTGTTTTATTGCCTATTATTTGTGCATTTCACTTGTCTTAGTCTTTAGGCAGGTTTTTTCAGGCGCACGACCGTAGACCTACATGACTTCCGGTCCGACGCAGATCACTGCAGGAGCCGCCCAGAAATGTAGGGTGATTTACCGTCTTCTGGTATGTACGATTAGTGCAGTCCTTGGTGGTTATACTTCCTCGTGGCTCTCACTTTTTCCTGCAGCACCATTTCTGTAGCCTGTCATTGTTTTTTTTCACACTAGTATTTATTAAAGTATTATAAACATACGTATGTTATTCAAACAGATGCAGAAAAACGTATCTGCGAATTCAGTCTGGTATATCAGTATGAGAGAACTAAAGTAACAAAGAGAGGTATAACCATTGCATATTATAAAATATACAGCAACCACATGTTTTATATGTGTAAGTGCAGGAATAATTTTGTATCATTTGACTAATATCCCATGTGATTTTAATGCTTTCTCCAGAAACAATAAGTATTAGATGTTGTTATAACCGCTTATGGGGGTAATTTTTTGCCATCTGGAGATATTTTTAGGTTATTTTTTTCCATTTTGGGTTGCTGTAAAGTAATCATAGAATCTAGCAATCTGGTGAGGTGTGGCATGGCTATTGAGGGGAAACGGAGGAGGCCATGCATGTGAAAGGGAATGTTGAACTTAAAGAAGTAGAAATAAAGCCGCAAGAGTTGGTTTTAAAAAAGCTGATTTTTTTGCCAGTTTTCAAAAGACTATATTTTTGGAATGTAACCATACCATACATTTCTTATTGTTTACCATTCATACTTCCTCTTTCACATACAAATAGTGAAACCTGCAAAAGATACATATTCCTTTAGATAGTAAGCTCACAAGGGCATTGGTTATCTCTCTTTGGTGTCTTTAGTTACTGTTGATTTTGGTTCATCGCTGTGGATCTGTCATTTTGACTTGTTTTATTGTCTATTATTTGTGCATTTCACTTGTCTTAGTCTTTAGGCAGGTTTTTTCAGGTGCACGACCGTAGACCTACATGACTTCCGGTCCGACGCAGATCACTGCAGGAGCCGCCCAGAAATGTAGGTACGCGCTTGGGTTAGATGGAGCTCTTCCGGAGCATCGCACCGCAGTGTGGGGAGTGTAAACTCCCCATACATTCTTGTTGCCAGGTAGCGTGATGTGATAAATGTACCGCACTGCAACGCCCTAGTGTGAAAAATCCCTTATGGTCATTATGAATATATTTCTTGTTATGTTATTTTTGTATATAGTATTTATAGAAGATGAAACAATGACAACAGGAAAATGTATGGGTAAAGGTTTTTCCCTCTAAAGCAAATTAGTGTATGTTTTTTTGGGTGATTTACCGTCTTCTGGTATGTACGATTAGTGCAGTCCTTGGTGGTTATACTTCCTCGTGGCTCTCACTTTATCCTGCAGCACCATTTCTGTAGCCTGTCATTGTTTTTTTTTCACACTAGTATTTATTAAAGTATTATAAACATACGTATGTTATTTAAACAGATGCAGAAAAATGTATCTTCGAATTTAGTCTGGTATATCAGTATGAGAGAACTAAAGTAACAAAGAGAGGTATAACCATTGCATATTATAAAATATACAGCAACCACATGTTTTATATGTGTAAGTGCAGGAATAATTTTGTATCATTTGACTAATATCCCATGTGATTTTAATGCTTTCTCCGGAAACAATAAGTATTAGATGTTGTTATAACCGCTTATGGGGGCATTTTTTTGCCATCTGGAGATATTTTTATTTTATTTTTTTTCCATTTTGGGTTTCTGTAAAGTAATCATAGAATCTAGCAATCTGGTGAGGTGTGGCATGGCTATTGAGGGGAAACGGAGGAGGCCGTGCATGTGAAAGGGAATGTTGAACTTAAAGAAGTAGAAATAAAGCCGCAAGAGTTGGTTTTAAAAAAGCTGATGGGTTTTTTGCCAGTTTTCAAAAGACTACATTTTTGGAATGTAACCATTCCATACATTTCTAATTGTTTACCATTCATACTTCCTCTTTCACATAGAAATATTGAAACCTGCAAAAGATACATATTCCTTTCGATAGTAAGCTCACAAGGGCATTGGTTATCTCTCTTTGGTGTCTTTAGTTACTGTTGATTTTGGTTCATCGCTGTAGATCTGTCATTTTGACTTGTTTTATTGCCTATTATTTGTGCATTTCACTTGTCTTAGTCTTTAGGCAGGTTTTTTCAGGCGCACGACCGTAGACCTACATGACTTCCGGTCCGACGCAGATCACTGCAGGAGCCGCCCAGAAATGTAGGGTGATTTACCGTCTTCTGGTATGTACGATTAGTGCAGTCCTTGGTGGTTATACTTCCTCGTGGCTCTCACTTTTTCCTGCAGCACCATTTCTGTAGCCTGTCATTGTTTTTTTTCACACTAGTATTTATTAAAGTATTATAAACATACGTATGTTATTCAAACAGATGCAGAAAAACGTATCTGCGAATTCAGTCTGGTATATCAGTATGAGAGAACTAAAGTAACAAAGAGAGGTATAACCATTGCATATTATAAAATATACAGCAACCACATGTTTTATATGTGTAAGTGCAGGAATAATTTTGTATCATTTGACTAATATCCCATGTGATTTTAATGCTTTCTCCAGAAACAATAAGTATTAGATGTTGTTATAACCGCTTATGGGGGTAATTTTTTGCCATCTGGAGATATTTTTAGGTTATTTTTTTTCCATTTTGGGTTGCTGTAAAGTAATCATAGAATCTAGCAATCTGGTGAGGTGTGGCATGGCTATTGAGGGGAAACGGAAGAGGCCATGCATGTGAAAGGGAATGTTGAACTTAAAGAAGTAGAAATAAAGCCGCAAGAGTTGGTTTTAAAAAAGCTGATTTTTTTTGCCAGTTTTCAAAAGACTATATTTTTGGAATGTAACCATTCCATACATTTCTAATTGTTTACCATTCATACTTCCTCTTTCACATAGAAATAGTGAAACCTGCAAAAGATACATATTCCTTTAGATAGTAAGCTCACAAGGGCATTGGTTATCTCTCTTTGGTGTCTTTAGTTACTGTTGATTTTGGTTCATCGCTGTGGATCTGTCATTTTGACTTGTTTTATTGTCTATTATTTGTGCATTTCACTTGTCTTAGTCTTTAGGCAGGTTTTTTCAGGCGCACGACCGTAGACCTACATGACTTCCGGTCCGACGCAGATCACTGCAGGAGCCGCCCAGAAATGTAGGGTGATTTACCGTCTTCTAATATGTACGATTAGTGCAGTCCTTGGTGGTTATACTTCCTCGTGGCTCTCACTTTTTCCTGCAGCACCATTTCTGTAGCCTGTCATTGTTTTTTTTTCACACTAGTATTTATTAAAGTATTATAAACATACGTATGTTATTCAAACAGATGCAGAAAAACGTATCTTCGAATTCAGTCTGGTATATCAGTATGAGAGAACTAAAGTAACAAAGAGAGGTATAACCATTGCATATTATAAAATATACAGCAACCACATGTTTTATATGTGTAAGTGCAGGAATAATTTTGTATCATTTGACTAATATCCCATGTGATTTTAATGCTTTCTCCAGAAACAATAAGTATTAGATGTTGTTATAACCGCTTATGGGGGTAATTTTTTGCCATCTGGAGATATTTTTAGGTTATTTTTTTTCCATTTTGGGTTGCTGTAAAGTAATCATAGAATCTAGCAATCTGGTGAGGTGTGGCATGGCTATTGAGGGGAAACGGAGGAGGCCATGCATGTGAAAGGGAATGTTGAACTTAAAGAAGTAGAAATAAAGCCGCAAGAGTTGGTTTTAAAAAAGCTGATTTTTTTTGCCAGTTTTCAAAAGACTATATTTTTGGAATGTAACCATACCATACATTTCTTATTGTTTACCATTCATACTTCCTCTTTCACATACAAATAGTGAAACCTGCAAAAGATACATATTCCTTTAGATAGTAAGCTCACAAGGGCATTGGTTATCTCTCTTTGGTGTCTTTAGTTACTGTTGATTTTGGTTCATCGCTGTGGATCTGTCATTTTGACTTGTTTTATTGTCTATTATTTGTGCATTTCACTTGTCTTAGTCTTTAGGCAGGTTTTTTCAGGCGCACGACCGTAGACCTACATGACTTCCGGTCCGACGCAGATCACTGCAGGAGCCGCCCAGAAATGTAGGTACGCGCTTGTGTTAGATGGAGCTCTTCCGGAGCATCGCACCGCAGTGTGGGGAGTGTAAACTCCCCATACATTCTTGTTGCCAGGTAGCGTGATGTGATAAATGTACCACACTGCAACGCCCTAGTGTGAAAAATCCCTTACGGTCATTATGAATATATTTCTTGTTATGTTATTTTTGTATATAGTATTTATAGAAGATGAAACAATGACAACAGGAAAATGTATGGGTAAAGGTTTTTCCCTCTAAAGCAAATTAGTGTATGTTTTTTTGGGTGATTTACCGTCTTCTGGTATGTACGATTAGTGCAGTCCTTGGTGGTTATACTTCCTCGTGGCTCTCACTTTATCCTGCAGCACCATTTCTGTAGCCTGTCATTGTTTTTTTTTCACACTAGTATTTATTAAAGTACTATAAACATACGTATGTTATTTAAACAGATGCAGAAAAATGTATCTTCGAATTCAGTCTGGTATATCAGTATGAGAGAACTAAAGTAACAAAGAGAGGTATAACCATTGCATATTATAAAATATACAGCAACCACATGTTTTATATGTGTAAGTGCAGGAATAATTTTGTATCATTTGACTAATATCCCATGTGATTTTAATGCTTTCTCCGGAAACAATAAGTATTAGATGTTGTTATAACCGCTTATGGGGGCATTTTTTTGCCATCTGGAGATATTTTTATTTTATTTTTTTTCCATTTTGGGTTTCTGTAAAGTAATCATAGAATCTAGCAATCTGGTGAGGTGTGGCATGGCTATTGAGGGGAAACGGAGGAGGCCGTGCATGTGAAAGGGAATGTTGAACTTAAAGAAGTAGAAATAAAGCCGCAAGAGTTGGTTTTAAAAAAGCTGATGGGTTTTTTGCCAGTTTTCAAAAGACTACATTTTTGGAATGTAACCATTCCATACATTTCTAATTGTTTACCATTCATACTTCCTCTTTCACATAGAAATATTGAAACCTGCAAAAGATACATATTCCTTTCGATAGTAAGCTCACAAGGGCATTGGTTATCTCTCTTTGGTGTCTTTAGTTACTGTTGATTTTGGTTCATCGCTGTAGATCTGTCATTTTGACTTGTTTTATTGCCTATTATTTGTGCATTTCACTTGTCTTAGTCTTTAGGCAGGTTTTTTCAGGCGCACGACCGTAGACCTACATGACTTCCGGTCCGACGCAGATCACTGCAGGAGCCGCCCAGAAATGTAGGGTGATTTACCGTCTTCTGGTATGTACGATTAGTGCAGTCCTTGGTGGTTATACTTCCTCGTGGCTCTCACTTTATCCTGCAGCACCATTTCTGTAGCCTGTCATTGTTTTTTTTTCCCACACTAGTATTTATTAAAGTATTAAAAACATATACGTATGTTATTCAAACAGATGCAGAAAAACGTATCTTCGAATTCAGTCTGGTATATCAGTATGAGAGAACTAAAGTAACAAAGAGAGGTATAACCATTGCATATTATAAAATATACAGCAACCACATGTTTTATATGTGTAAGTGCAGGAATAATTTTGTATCATTTGACTAATATCCCATGTGATTTTAATGCTTTCTCCAGAAACAATAAGTATTAGATGTTGTTATAACCGCTTATGGGGGTAATTTTTTGCCATCTGGAGATATTTTTAGGTTATTTTTTTTCCATTTTGGGTTGCTGTAAAGTAATCATAGAATCTAGCAATCTGGTGAGGTGTGGCATGGCTATTGAGGGGAAACGGAGGAGGCCATGCATGTGAAAGGGAATGTTGAACTTAAAGAAGTAGAAATAAAGCCGCAAGAGTTGGTTTTAAAAAAGCTGATTTTTTTTGCCAGTTTTCAAAAGACTATATTTTTGGAATGTAACCATACCATACATTTCTTATTGTTTACCATTCATACTTCCTCTTTCACATACAAATAGTGAAACCTGCAAAAGATACATATTCCTTTAGATAGTAAGCTCACAAGGGCATTGGTTATCTCTCTTTGGTGTCTTTAGTTACTGTTGATTTTGGTTCATCGCTGTGGATCTGTCATTTTGACTTGTTTTATTGTCTATTATTTGTGCATTTCACTTGTCTTAGTCTTTAGGCAGGTTTTTTCAGGCGCACGACCGTAGACCTACATGACTTCCGGTCCGACGCAGATCACTGCAGGAGCCGCCCAGAAATGTAGGTACGCGCTTGGGTTAGATGGAGCTCTTCCGGAGCATCGCACCGCAGTGTGGGGAGTGTAAACTCCCCATACATTCTTGTTGCCAGGTAGCGTGATGTGATAAATGTACCACACTGCAACGCCCTAGTGTGAAAAATCCCTTACGGTCATTATGAATATATTTCTTGTTATGTTATTTTTGTATATAGTATTTATAGAAGATGAAACAATGACAACAGGAAAATGTATGGGTAAAGGTTTTTCCCTCTAAAGCAAATTAGTGTATGTTTTTTTGGGTGATTTACCGTCTTCTGGTATGTACGATTAGTGCAGTCCTTGGTGGTTATACTTCCTCGTGGCTCTCACTTTATCCTGCAGCACCATTTCTGTAGCCTGTCATTGTTTTTTTTTCACACTAGTATTTATTAAAGTACTATAAACATACGTATGTTATTTAAACAGATGCAGAAAAATGTATCTTCGAATTCAGTCTGGTATATCAGTATGAGAGAACTAAAGTAACAAAGAGAGGTATAACCATTGCATATTATAAAATATACAGCAACCACATGTTTTATATGTGTAAGTGCAGGAATAATTTTGTATCATTTGACTAATATCCCATGTGATTTTAATGCTTTCTCCGGAAACAATAAGTATTAGATGTTGTTATAACCGCTTATGGGGGCATTTTTTTGCCATCTGGAGATATTTTTATTTTATTTTTTTTCCATTTTGGGTTTCTGTAAAGTAATCATAGAATCTAGCAATCTGGTGAGGTGTGGCATGGCTATTGAGGGGAAACGGAGGAGGCCGTGCATGTGAAAGGGAATGTTGAACTTAAAGAAGTAGAAATAAAGCCGCAAGAGTTGGTTTTAAAAAAGCTGATGGGTTTTTTGCCAGTTTTCAAAAGACTACATTTTTGGAATGTAACCATTCCATACATTTCTAATTGTTTACCATTCATACTTCCTCTTTCACATAGAAATATTGAAACCTGCGAAAGATACATATTCCTTTCGATAGTAAGCTCACAAGGGCATTGGTTATCTCTCTTTGGTGTCTTTAGTTACTGTTGATTTTGGTTCATCGCTGTAGATCTGTCATTTTGACTTGTTTTATTGCCTATTATTTGTGCATTTCACTTGTCTTAGTCTTTAGGCAGGTTTTTTCAGGCGCACGACCGTAGACCTACATGACTTCCGGTCCGACGCAGATCACTGCAGGAGCCGCCCAGAAATGTAGGGTGATTTACCGTCTTCTGGTATGTACGATTAGTGCAGTCCTTGGTGGTTATACTTCCTCGTGGCTCTCACTTTATCCTGCAGCACCATTTCTGTAGCCTGTCATTGTTTTTTTTTCCCACACTAGTATTTATTAAAGTATTAAAAACATATACGTATGTTATTTAAACAGATGCAGAAAAATGTATCTTCGAATTCAGTCTGGTATATCAGTATGAGAGAACTAAAGTAACAAAGAGAGGTATAACCATTGCATATTATAAAATATACAGCAACCACATGTTTTATATGTGTAAGTGCAGGAATAATTTTGTATCATTTGACTAATATCCCATGTGATTTTAATGCTTTCTCCAGAAACAATAAGTATTAGATGTTGTTATAACCGCTTATGGGGGTAATTTTTTGCCATCTGGAGATATTTTTAGGTTATTTTTTTTCCATTTTGGGTTGCTGTAAAGTAATCATAGAATCTAGCAATCTGGTGAGGTGTGGCATGGCTATTGAGGGGAAACGGAGGAGGCCATGCATGTGAAAGGGAATGTTGAACTTAAAGAAGTAGAAATAAAGCCGCAAGAGTTGGTTTTAAAAAAGCTGATTTTTTTTGCCAGTTTTCAAAAGACTATATTTTTGGAATGTAACCATACCATACATTTCTTATTGTTTACCATTCATACTTCCTCTTTCACATACAAATAGTGAAACCTGCAAAAGATACATATTCCTTTAGATAGTAAGCTCACAAGGGCATTGGTTATCTCTCTTTGGTGTCTTTAGTTACTGTTGATTTTGGTTCATCGCTGTGGATCTGTCATTTTGACTTGTTTTATTGTCTATTATTTGTGCATTTCACTTGTCTTAGTCTTTAGGCAGGTTTTTTCAGGCGCACGACCGTAGACCTACATGACTTCCGGTCCGACGCAGATCACTGCAGGAGCCGCCCAGAAATGTAGGTACGCGCTTGGGTTAGATGGAGCTCTTCCGGAGCATCGCACCGCAGTGTGGGGAGTGTAAACTCCCCATACATTCTTGTTGCCAGGTAGCGTGATGTGATAAATGTACCGCACTGCAACGCCCTAGTGTGAAAAATCCCTTACGGTCATTATGAATATATTTCTTGTTATGTTATTTTTGTATATAGTATTTATAGAAGATGGAACAATGACAACAGGAAAATGTATGAGTAAAGGTCTTTCCCTCTAAAGCAAATTAGTGTATGCTTTTTTGGGTGATTTACCGTCTTCTGCTATGTACGATTCGTGCAGTCCTCGGTGGTTATACTTCCTCGTGGCCCTCACTTTTTCCTGCAGCACCATTTCTGTAGCCTGTCATTGTTTTTTTTTTTCACACTAGTATTTATTAAAGTATTATAAACATACGTATGTTATTTAAACAGATGCAGAAAAATGTATGTTCGAATTCAGTCTTGTATATCAGTATGAGAGAACTAAAGTAACAAAGAGAGGTATAACCATTGCATATTGTAAAATATAGAGCAACCACATGTTTTATATGTGTAAGTGCAGGAATAATTTTGTATCATTTGACTAATATCCCATGTGATTGTAAAGCTTTCTCCAGAAACAACAAGTATTAGATGTTGTTATAACCACTTATGGGGGCATTTTTTTGCCATCTGGAGATTTTTTAGGTTATTTTTTTTTCCATTTTGGGTTTCTGTAAAGTAATCATAGAATCTAGCAATCTGGTGAGGTGTGGCATGGCTATTGAGGGGAAACGGAGGAGGCCGTGCATGTGAAAGGGAATGTTGAACTTAAAGAAGTAGAAATAAAGCCGCAAGAGTTGGTTTTAAAAAAGCTGATGGTTTTTTTGTCAGTTTTCAAAAGACTACATTTTTGGAATGTAACCATTCCATACATTTCTAATTGTTTACCATTCATACTTCCTCTTTCACATAGAAATAGTGAAACCTGCAAAAGATACATATTCCTTTAGATAGTAAGCTCACAAGGGCATTGGTTATCTCTCTTTGGTGTCTTTAGTTACTGTTGATTTTGGTTCATCGCTGTAGATCTGTCATTTTGACTTGTTTTATTGCCTATTATTTGTGCATTTCACTTGTCTTAGTCTTTAGGCAGGTTTTTTCAGGCGCACGACCGTAGACCTACATGACTTCCGGTCCGACGCAGATCACTGCAGGAGCCGCCCAGAAATGTAGGGTGATTTACCGTCTTCTGGTATGTACGATTAGTGCAGTCCTTGGTGGTTATACTTCCTCGTGGCTCTCACTTTTTCCTGCAGCACCATTTCTGTAGCCTGTCATTGGTTTTTTTTCACACTAGTATTTATTAAAGTATTATAAACATACGTATGTTATTCAAACAGATGCAGAAAAACGTATCTGCGAATTCAGTCTGGTATATCAGTATGAGAGAACTAAAGTAACAAAGAGAGGTATAACCATTGCATATTATAAAATATACAGCAACCACATGTTTTATATGTGTAAGTGCAGGAATAATTTTGTATCATTTGACTAATATCCCATGTGATTTTAATGCTTTCTCCAGAAACAATAAGTATTAGATGTTGTTATAACCGCTTATGGGGGTAATTTTTTGCCATCTGGAGATATTTTTAGGTTATTTTTTTCCATTTTGGGTTGCTGTAAAGTAATCATAGAATCTAGCAATCTGGTGAGGTGTGGCATGGCTATTGAGGGGAAACGGAGGAGGCCATGCATGTGAAAGGGAATGTTGAACTTAAAGAAGTAGAAATAAAGCCGCAAGAGTTGGTTTTAAAAAAGCTGATTTTTTTTGCCAGTTTTCAAAAGACTATATTTTTGGAATGTAACCATACCATACATTTCTTATTGTTTACCATTCATACTTCCTCTTTCACATACAAATAGTGAAACCTGCAAAAGATACATATTCCTTTAGATAGTAAGCTCACAAGGGCATTGGTTATCTCTCTTTGGTGTCTTTAGTTACTGTTGATTTTGGTTCATCGCTGTGGATTTGTCATTTTGACTTGTTTTATTGTCTATTATTTGTGCATTTCACTTGTCTTAGTCTTTAGGCAGGTTTTTTCAGGCGCACGACCGTAGACCTACATGACTTCCGGTCCGACGCAGATCACTGCAGGAGCCGCCCAGAAATGTAGGTACGCGCTTGGGTTAGATGGAGCTCTTCCGGAGCATCGCACCGCAGTGTGGGGAGTGTAAACTCCCCATACATTCTTGTTGCCAGGTAGCGTGATGTGATAAATGTACCGCACTGCAACGCCCTAGTGTGAAAAATCCCTTACGGTCATTATGAATATATTTCTTGTTATGTTATTTTTGTATATAGTATTTATAGAAGATGGAACAATGACAACAGGAAAATGTATGAGTAAAGGTCTTTCCCTCTAAAGCAAATTAGTGTATGCTTTTTTGGGTGATTTACCGTCTTCTGCTATGTACGATTCGTGCAGTCCTCGGTGGTTATACTTCCTCGTGGCCCTCACTTTTTCCTGCAGCACCATTTCTGTAGCCTGTCATTGTTTTTTTTTTTCACACTAGTATTTATTAAAGTATTATAAACATACGTATGTTATTTAAACAGATGCAGAAAAATGTATGTTCGAATTCAGTCTTGTATATCAGTATGAGAGAACTAAAGTAACAAAGAGAGGTATAACCATTGCATATTGTAAAATATAGAGCAACCACATGTTTTATATGTGTAAGTGCAGGAATAATTTTGTATCATTTGACTAATATCCCATGTGATTGTAAAGCTTTCTCCAGAAACAACAAGTATTAGATGTTGTTATAACCACTTATGGGGGCATTTTTTTGCCATCTGGAGATTTTTTAGGTTATTTTTTTTTCCATTTTGGGTTTCTGTAAAGTAATCATAGAATCTAGCAATCTGGTGAGGTGTGGCATGGCTATTGAGGGGAAACGGAGGAGGCCGTGCATGTGAAAGGGAATGTTGAACTTAAAGAAGTAGAAATAAAGCCGCAAGAGTTGGTTTTAAAAAAGCTGATGGTTTTTTTGTCAGTTTTCAAAAGACTACATTTTTGGAATGTAACCATTCCATACATTTCTAATTGTTTACCATTCATACTTCCTCTTTCACATAGAAATAGTGAAACCTGCAAAAGATACATATTCCTTTAGATAGTAAGCTCACAAGGGCATTGGTTATCTCTCTTTGGTGTCTTTAGTTACTGTTGATTTTGGTTCATCGCTGTAGATCTGTCATTTTGACTTGTTTTATTGCCTATTATTTGTGCATTTCACTTGTCTTAGTCTTTAGGCAGGTTTTTTCAGGCGCACGACCGTAGACCTACATGACTTCCGGTCCGACGCAGATCACTGCAGGAGCCGCCCAGAAATGTAGGGTGATTTACCGTCTTCTGGTATGTACGATTAGTGCAGTCCTTGGTGGTTATACTTCCTCGTGGCTCTCACTTTTTCCTGCAGCACCATTTCTGTAGCCTGTCATTGGTTTTTTTTCACACTAGTATTTATTAAAGTATTATAAACATACGTATGTTATTCAAACAGATGCAGAAAAACGTATCTGCGAATTCAGTCTGGTATATCAGTATGAGAGAACTAAAGTAACAAAGAGAGGTATAACCATTGCATATTATAAAATATACAGCAACCACATGTTTTATATGTGTAAGTGCAGGAATAATTTTGTATCATTTGACTAATATCCCATGTGATTTTAATGCTTTCTCCAGAAACAATAAGTATTAGATGTTGTTATAACCGCTTATGGGGGTAATTTTTTGCCATCTGGAGATATTTTTAGGTTATTTTTTTTCCATTTTGGGTTGCTGTAAAGTAATCATAGAATCTAGCAATCTGGTGAGGTGTGGCATGGCTATTGAGGGGAAACGGAGGAGGCCATGCATGTGAAAGGGAATGTTGAACTTAAAGAAGTAGAAATAAAGCCGCAAGAGTTGGTTTTAAAAAAGCTGATTTTTTTTGCCAGTTTTCAAAAGACTATATTTTTGGAATGTAACCATACCATACATTTCTTATTGTTTACCATTCATACTTCCTCTTTCACATACAAATAGTGAAACCTGCAAAAGATACATATTCCTTTAGATAGTAAGCTCACAAGGGCATTGGTTATCTCTCTTTGGTGTCTTTAGTTACTGTTGATTTTGGTTCATCGCTGTGGATTTGTCATTTTGACTTGTTTTATTGTCTATTATTTGTGCATTTCACTTGTCTTAGTCTTTAGGCAGGTTTTTTCAGGCGCACGACCGTAGACCTACATGACTTCCGGTCCGACGCAGATCACTGCAGGAGCCGCCCAGAAATGTAGGTACGCGCTTGGGTTAGATGGAGCTCTTCCGGAGCATCGCACCGCAGTGTGGGGAGTGTAAACTCCCCATACATTCTTGTTGCCAGGTAGCGTGATGTGATAAATGTACCGCACTGCAACGCCCTAGTGTGAAAAATCCCTTACGGTCATTATGAATATATTTCTTGTTATGTTATTTTTGTATATAGTATTTATAGAAGATGGAACAATGACAACAGGAAAATGTATGAGTAAAGGTCTTTCCCTCTAAAGCAAATTAGTGTATGCTTTTTTGGGTGATTTACCGTCTTCTGCTATGTACGATTCGTGCAGTCCTCGGTGGTTATACTTCCTCGTGGCCCTCACTTTTTCCTGCAGCACCATTTCTGTAGCCTGTCATTGTTTTTTTTTTTTCACACTAGTATTTATTAAAGTATTATAAACATACGTATGTTATTTAAACAGATGCAGAAAAATGTATGTTCGAATTCAGTCTTGTATATCAGTATGAGAGAACTAAAGTAACAAAGAGAGGTATAACCATTGCATATTGTAAAATATAGAGCAACCACATGTTTTATATGTGTAAGTGCAGGAATAATTTTGTATCATTTGACTAATATCCCATGTGATTGTAAAGCTTTCTCCAGAAACAACAAGTATTAGATGTTGTTATAACCACTTATGGGGGCATTTTTTTGCCATCTGGAGATTTTTTAGGTTATTTTTTTTTCCATTTTGGGTTTCTGTAAAGTAATCATAGAATCTAGCAATCTGGTGAGGTGTGGCATGGCTATTGAGGGGAAACGGAGGAGGCCGTGCATGTGAAAGGGAATGTTGAACTTAAAGAAGTAGAAATAAAGCCGCAAGAGTTGGTTTTAAAAAAGCTGATGGTTTTTTTGCCAGTTTTCAAAAGACTACATTTTTGGAATGTAACCATTCCATACATTTCTAATTGTTTACCATTCATACTTCCTCTTTCACATAGAAATAGTGAAACCTGCAAAAGATACATATTCCTTTAGATAGTAAGCTCACAAGGGCATTGGTTATCTCTCTTTGGTGTCTTTAGTTACTGTTGATTTTGGTTCATCGCTGTAGATCTGTCATTTTGACTTGTTTTATTGCCTATTATTTGTGCATTTCACTTGTCTTAGTCTTTAGGCAGGTTTTTTCAGGCGCACGACCGTAGACCTACATGACTTCCGGTCCGACGCAGATCACTGCAGGAGCCGCCCAGAAATGTAGGGTGATTTACCGTCTTCTGGTATGTACGATTAGTGCAGTCCTTGGTGGTTATACTTCCTCGTGGCTCTCACTTTTTCCTGCAGCACCATTTCTGTAGCCTGTCATTGTTTTTTTTTCACACTAGTATTTATTAAAGTATTATAAACATACGTATGTTATTCAAACAGATGCAGAAAAACGTATCTTTGAATTCAGTCTGGTATATCAGTATGAGAGAACTAAAGTAACAAAGAGAGGTATAACCATTGCATATTATAAAATATACAGCAACCACATGTTTTATATGTGTAAGTGCAGGAATAATTTTGTATCATTTGACTAATATCCCATGTGATTTTAATGCTTTCTCCAGAAACAATAAGTATTGGATGTTGTTATAACCGCTTATGGGGGTAATTTTTTGCCATCTGGAGATATTTTTAGGTTATTTTTTTTCCATTTTGGGTTGCTGTAAAGTAATCATAGAATCTAGCAATCTGGTGAGGTGTGGCATGGCTATTGAGGGGAAACGGAGGAGGCCATGCATGTGAAAGGGAATGTTGAACTTAAAGAAGTAGAAATAAAGCCGCAAGAGTTGGTTTTAAAAAAGCTGATTTTTTTGCCAGTTTTCAAAAGACTATATTTTTGGAATGTAACCATACCATACATTTCTAATTGTTTACCATTCATACTTCCTCTTTCACATACAAATAGTGAAACCTGCAAAAGATACATATTCCTTTAGATAGTAAGCTCACAAGGGCATTGGTTATCTCTCTTTGGTGTCTTTAGTTACTGTTGATTTTGGTTCATCGCTGTGGATCTGTCATTTTGACTTGTTTTATTGTCTATTATTTGTGCATTTCACTTGTCTTAGTCTTTAGGCAGTTTTTTTCAGGCGCACGACCGTAGACCTACATGACTTCCGGTCCGACGCAGATCACTGCAGGAGCCGCCCAGAAATGTAGGTACGCGCTTGGGTTAGATGGAGCTCCTCCGGAGCATCGCACCGCAGTGTGGGGAGTGTAAACTCCCCATACATTCTTGTTGCCAGGTAGCGTGATGTGATAAATGTACCGCACTGCAACGCCCTAGTGTGAAAAATCCCTTACGGTCATTATGAATATATTTCTTGTTATGTTATTTTTGTATATAGTATTTATAGAAGATGGAACAATGACAACAGGAAAATGTATGAGTAAAGGTCTTTCCCTCTAAAGCAAATTAGTGTATGCTTTTTTGGGTGATTTACCGTCTTCTGGTATGTACGATTCGTGCAGTCCTCAGTGGTTATACTTCCTCGTGGCCCTCACTTTTTCCTGCAGCACCATTTCTGTAGCCTGTCATTGTTTTTTTTTTTCACACTAGTATTTATTAAAGTATTATAAACATACGTATGTTATTTAAACAGATGCAGAAAAATGTATGTTCGAATTCAGTCTTGTATATCAGTATGAGAGAACTAAAGTAACAAAGAGAGGTATAACCATTGCATATTGTAAAATATAGAGCAACCACATGTTTTATATGTGTAAGTGCAGGAATAATTTTGTATCATTTGACTAATATCCCATGTGATTGTAAAGCTTTCTCCAGAAACAACAAGTATTAGATGTTGTTATAACCACTTATGGGGGCATTTTTTTGCCATCTGGAGATTTTTTAGGTTATTTTTTTTTTCCATTTTGGGTTTCTGTAAAGTAATCATAGAATCTAGCAATCTGGTGAGGTGTGGCATGGCTATTGAGGGGAAACGGAGGAGGCCGTGCATGTGAAAGGGAATGTTGAACTTAAAGAAGTAGAAATAAAGCTGCAAGAGTTGGTTTTAAAAAAGCTGATGGTTTTTTTGCCAGTTTTCAAAAGACTACATTTTTGGAATGTAACCATTCCATACATTTCTAATTGTTTACCATTCATACTTCCTCTTTCACATAGAAATAGTGAAACCTGCAAAAGATACATATTCCTTTAGATAGTAAGCTCACAAGGGCATTGGTTATCTCTCTTTGGTGTCTTTAGTTACTGTTGATTTTGGTTCATCGCTGTAGATCTGTCATTTTGACTTGTTTTATTGCCTATTATTTGTGCATTTCACTTGTCTTAGTCTTTAGGCAGGTTTTTTCAGGCGCACGACCGTAGACCTACATGACTTCCGGTCCGACGCAGATCACTGCAGGAGCCGCCCAGAAATGTAGGGTGATTTACCGTCTTCTGGTATGTACGATTAGTGCAGTCCTTGGTGGTTATACTTCCTCGTGGCTCTCACTTTTTCCTGCAGCACCATTTCTGTAGCCTGTCATTGTTTTTTTTTCACACTAGTATTTATTAAAGTATTATAAACATACGTATGTTATTTAAACAGATGCAGAAAAACGTATCTTCGAATTCAGTCTGGTATATCAGTATGAGAGAACTAAAGTAACAAAGAGAGGTATAACCATTGCATATTATAAAATATACAGCAACCACATGTTTTATATGTGTAAGTGCAGGAATAATTTTGTATCATTTGACTAATATCCCATGTGATTTTAATGCTTTCTCCAGAAACAATAAGTATTAGATGTTGTTATAACCGCTTATGGGGGTAATTTTTTGCCATCTGGAGATATTTTTAGGTTATTTTTTTTCCATTTTGGGTTGCTGTAAAGTAATCATAGAATCTAGCAATCTGGTGAGGTGTGGCATGGCTATTGAGGGGAAACGGAGGAGGCCATGCATGTGAAAGGGAATGTTGAACTTAAAGAAGTAGAAATAAAGCCGCAAGAGTTGGTTTTAAAAAAGCTGATTTTTTTTGCCAGTTTTCAAAAGACTATATTTTTGGAATGTAACCATACCATACATTTCTTATTGTTTACCATTCATACTTCCTCTTTCACATACAAATAGTGAAACCTGCAAAAGATACATATTCCTTTAGATAGTAAGCTCACAAGGGCATTGGTTATCTCTCTTTGGTGTCTTTAGTTACTGTTGATTTTGGTTCATCGCTGTGGATCTGTCATTTTGACTTGTTTTATTGTCTATTATTTGTGCATTTCACTTGTCTTAGTCTTTAGGCAGGTTTTTTCAGGCGCACGACCGTAGACCTACATGACTTCCGGTCCGACGCAGATCACTGCAGGAGCCGCCCAGAAATGTAGGTACGCGCTTGGGTTAGATGGAGCTCTTCCGGAGCATCGCACCGCAGTGTGGGGAGTGTAAACTCCCCATACATTCTTGTTGCCAGGTAGCGTGATGTGATAAATGTACCGCACTGCAACGCCCTAGTGTGAAAAATCCCTTACGGTCATTATGAATATATTTCTTGTTATGTTATTTTTGTATATAGTATTTATAGAAGATGAAACAATGACAACAGGAAAATGTATGGGTAAAGGTTTTTCCCTCTAAAGCAAATTAGTGTATGTTTTTTTGGGTGATTTACCGTCTTCTGGTATGTACGATTAGTGCAGTCCTTGGTGGTTATACTTCCTCGTGGCTCTCACTTTATCCTGCAGCACCATTTCTGTAGCCTGTCATTGTTTTTTTTTTCACACTAGTATTTATTAAAGTATTATAAACATACGTATGTTATTTAAACAGATGCAGAAAAATGTATCTTCGAATTTAGTCTGGTATATCAGTATGAGAGAACTAAAGTAACAAAGAGAGGTATAACCATTGCATATTATAAAATATACAGCAACCACATGTTTTATATGTGTAAGTGCAGGAATAATTTTGTATCATTTGACTAATATCCCATGTGATTTTAATGCTTTCTCCGGAAACAATAAGTATTAGATGTTGTTATAACCGCTTATGGGGGCATTTTTTTGCCATCTGGAGATATTTTTATTTTATTTTTTTTCCATTTTGGGTTTCTGTAAAGTAATCATAGAATCTAGCAATCTGGTGAGGTGTGGCATGGCTATTGAGGGGAAACGGAGGAGGCCGTGCATGTGAAAGGGAATGTTGAACTTAAAGAAGTAGAAATAAAGCCGCAAGAGTTGGTTTTAAAAAAGCTGATGGGTTTTTTGCCAGTTTTCAAAAGACTACATTTTTGGAATGTAACCATTCCATACATTTCTAATTGTTTACCATTCATACTTCCTCTTTCACATAGAAATATTGAAACCTGCAAAAGATACATATTCCTTTCGATAGTAAGCTCACAAGGGCATTGGTTATCTCTCTTTGGTGTCTTTAGTTACTGTTGATTTTGGTTCATCGCTGTAGATCTGTCATTTAACTTGTTTTATTGCCTATTATTTGTGCATTTCACTTGTCTTAGTCTTTAGGCAGGTTTTTTCAGGCGCACGACCGTAGACCTACATGACTTCCGGTCCGACGCAGATCACTGCAGGAGCCGCCCAGAAATGTAGGGTGATTTACCGTCTTCTGGTATGTACGATTAGTGCAGTCCTTGGTGGTTATACTTCCTCGTGGCTCTCACTTTTTCCTGCAGCACCATTTCTGTAGCCTGTCATTGTTTTTTTTTCACACTAGTATTTATTAAAGTATTATAAACATACGTATGTTATTCAAACAGATGCAGAAAAACGTATCTGCGAATTCAGTCTGGTATATCAGTATGAGAGAACTAAAGTAACAAAGAGAGGTATAACCATTGCATATTATAAAATATACAGCAACCACATGTTTTATATGTGTAAGTGCAGGAATAATTTTGTATCATTTGACTACTATCCCATGTGATTTTAATGCTTTCTCCAGAAACAATAAGTATTAGATGTTGTTATAACCGCTTATGGGGGTAATTTTTTGCCATCTGGAGATATTTTTAGGTTATTTTTTTTCCATTTTGGGTTGCTGTAAAGTAATCATAGAATCTAGCAATCTGGTGAGGTGTGGCATGGCTATTGAGGGGAAACGGAGGAGGCCATGCATGTGAAAGGGAATGTTGAACTTAAAGAAGTAGAAATAAAGCCGCAAGAGTTGGTTTTAAAAAAGCTGAATTTTTTTGCCAGTTTTCAAAAGACTATATTTTTGGAATGTAACCATACCATACATTTCTTATTGTTTACCATTCATACTTCCTCTTTCACATACAAATAGTGAAACCTGCAAAAGATACATATTCCTTTAGATAGTAAGCTCACAAGGGCATTGGTTATCTCTCTTTGGTGTCTTTAGTTACTGTTGATTTTTGTTCATCGCTGTGGATCTGTCATTTTGACTTGTTTTATTGTCTATTATTTGTGCATTTCACTTGTCTTAGTCTTTAGGCAGGTTTTTTCAGGCGCACGACCGTAGACCTACATGACTTCCGGTCCGACGCAGATCACTGCAGGAGCCGCCCGGAAATGTAGGTACGCGCTTGGGTTAGATGGAGCTCTTCCGGAGCATCGCACCGCAGTGTGGGGAGTGTAAACTCCCCATACATTCTTGTTGCCAGGTAGCGTGATGTGATAAATGTTCCACACTGCAACGCCCTAGTGTGAAAAATCCCTTACGGTCATTATGAATATATTTCTTGTTATGTTATTTTTGTATATAGTATTTATAGAAGATGAAACAATGACAACAGGAAAATGTATGAGTAAAGGTTTTTCCCTCTAAAGCAAATTAGTGTATGTTTTTTTGGGTGATTTACCGTCTTCTGGTATGTACGATTAGTGCAGTCCTTGGTGGTTATACTTCCTCGTGGCTCTCACTTTATCCTGCAGCACCATTTCTGTAGCCTGTCATTGTTTTTTTTTTCACACTAGTATTTATTAAAGTATTATAAACATACGTATGTTATTTAAACAGATGCAGAAAAATGTATCTTCGAATTCAGTCTGGTATATCAGTATGAGAGAACTAAAGTAACAAAGAGAGGTATAACCATTGCATATTATAAAATATACAACAACCACATGTTTTATATGTGTAAGTGCAGGAATAATTTTGTATCATTTGACTAATATCCCATGTGATTTTAATGCTTTCTCCGGAAACAATAAGTATTAGATGTTGTTATAACCGCTTATGGGGGCATTTTTTTGCCATCTGGAGATATTTTTATTTTTTTCCATTTTGGGTTTCTGTAAAGTAATTATAAAATCTAGCAATCTGGTGAGGTGTGGCATGGCTATTGAGGGGAAACGGAGGAGGCCGTGCATGTGAAAGGGAATGTTGAACTTAAAGAAGTAGAAATAAAGCCGCAAGAGTTGGTTTTAAAAAAGCTGATGGGTTTTTTGCCAGTTTTCAAAAGACTACATTTTTGGAATGTAACCATTCCATACATTTCTAATTGTTTACCATTCATACTTCCTCTTTCACACAGAAATATTGAAACCTGCAAAAGATACATATTCCTTTCGATAGTAAGCTCACAAGGGCATTGGTTATCTCTCTTTGGTGTCTTCAGTTACTGTTGATTTTGGTTCATCGCTGTGGGTTTGTCATTTTGACTTGTTTTATTGTCTATTATTTGTGCATTTCACTTGTCTTAGTCTTTAGGCAGGTTTTTTCAGGCGCACGACCGTAGACCTACATGACTTCCGGTCCGATGCAGATCACTGCAGGAGCCGCCCAGAAATGTAGGGTGATTTACCGTCTTCTGGTATGTACGATTAGTGCAGTCCTTGGTGGTTATTCTTCCTCGTGGCTCTCACTTTTTCCTGCAGCACCATTTCTGTAGCCTGTCATTGTTTTTTTTTCACACTAGTATTTATTAAAGTATTATAAACATACGTATGTTATTTAAACAGATGCAGAAAAACGTATCTTCGAATTCAGTCTGGTATATCAGTATGAGAGAACTAAAGTAACAAAGAGAGGTATAACCATTGCATATTATAAAATATACAGCAACCACATGTTTTATATGTGTAAGTGCAGGAATAATTTTGTATCATTTGACTAATATCCCATGTGATTTTAATGCTTTCTCCAGAAACAATAAGTATTAGATGTTGTTATAACCGCTTATGGGGGTATTTTTTTGCCATCTGGAGATATTTTTAGGTTATTTTTTTTCCATTTTGGGTTGCTGTAAAGTAATCATAGAATCTAGCAATCTGGTGAGGTGTGGCATGGCTATTGAGGGGAAACGGAGGAGGCCATGCATGTGAAAGGGAATGTTGAACTTAAAGAAGTAGAAATAAAGCCGCAAGAGTTGGTTTTAAAAAAGCTGATTTTTTTTTGCCAGTTTTCAAAAGACTATATTTTTGGAATGTAACCATACCATACATTTCTAATTGTTTACCATTCATACTTCCTCTTTCACATACAAATAGTGAAACCTGCAAAAGATACATATTCCTTTAGATAGTAAGCTCACAAGGGCATTGGTTATCTCTCTTTGGTGTCTTTAGTTACTGTTGATTTTGGTTCATCGCTGTGGATCTGTCATTTTGACTTGTTTTATTGTCTATTATTTGTGCATTTCTCTTGTCTTAGTCTTTAGGCAGTTTTTTTCAGGCGCACGACCGTAGACCTACATGACTTCCGGTCCGACGCAGATCACTGCAGGAGCCGCCCAGAAATGTAGGTACGCGCTTGGGTTAGATGGAGCTCTTCCGGAGCATCGCACCGCAGTGTGGGGAGTGTAAACTCCCCATACATTCTTGTTGCCAGGTAGCGTGATGTGATAAATGTACCGCACTGCAACGCCCTAGTGTGAAAAATCCCTTACGGTCATTATGAATATATTTCTTGTTATGTTATTTTTGTATATAGTATTTATAGAAGATGGAACAATGACAACAGGAAAATGTATGAGTAAAGGTCTTTCCCTCTAAAGCAAATTAGTGTATGCTTTTTTGGGTGATTTACCGTCTTCTGCTATGTACGATTCGTGCAGTCCTCGGTGGTTATACTTCCTCGTGGCCCTCACTTTTTCCTGCAGCACCATTTCTGTAGCCTGTCATTGTTTTTTTTTTTCACACTAGTATTTATTAAAGTATTATAAACATACGTATGTTATTTAAACAGATGCAGAAAAATGTATGTTCGAATTCAGTCTTGTATATCAGTATGAGAGAACTAAAGTAACAAAGAGAGGTATAACCATTGCATATTGTAAAATATAGAGCAACCACATGTTTTATATGTGTAAGTGCAGGAATAATTTTGTATCATTTGACTAATATCCCATGTGATTGTAAAGCTTTCTCCAGAAACAACAAGTATTAGATGTTGTTATAACCACTTATGGGGGCATTTTTTTGCCATCTGGAGATTTTTTAGGTTATTTTTTTTCCATTTTGGGTTTCTGTAAAGTAATCATAGAATCTAGCAATCTGGTGAGGTGTGGCATGGCTATTGAGGGGAAACGGAGGAGGCCGTGCATGTGAAAGGGAATGTTGAACTTAAAGAAGTAGAAATAAAGCTGCAAGAGTTGGTTTTAAAAAAGCTGATGGTTTTTTTGCCAGTTTTCAAAAGACTACATTTTTGGAATGTAACCATTCCATACATTTCTAATTGTTTACCATTCATACTTCCTCTTTCACATAGAAATAGTGAAACCTGCAAAAGATACATATTCCTTTAGATAGTAAGCTCACAAGGGCATTGGTTATCTCTCTTTGGTGTCTTTAGTTACTGTTGATTTTGGTTCATCGCTGTAGATCTGTCATTTTGACTTGTTTTATTGTCTATTATTTGTGCATTTCTCTTGTCTTAGTCTTTAGGCAGTTTTTTTCAGGCGCACGACCGTAGACCTACATGACTTCCGGTCCGATGCAGATCACTGCAGGAGCCGCCCAGAAATGTAGGGTGATTTACCGTCTTCTGGTATGTACGATTAGTGCAGTCCTTGGTGGTTATTCTTCCTCGTGGCTCTCACTTTTTCCTGCAGCACCATTTCTGTAGCCTGTCATTGTTTTTTTTTCACACTAGTATTTATTAAAGTATTATAAACATACGTATGTTATTTAAACAGATGCAGAAAAACGTATCTTCGAATTCAGTCTGGTATATCAGTATGAGAGAACTAAAGTAACAAAGAGAGGTATAACCATTGCATATTATAAAATATACAGCAACCACATGTTTTATATGTGTAAGTGCAGGAATAATTTTGTATCATTTGACTAATATCCATGTGATTTTAATGCTTTCTCCAGAAACAATAAGTATTAGATGTTGTTATAACCGCTTATGGGGGTAATTTTTTGCCATCTGGAGATATTTTTAGGTTATTTTTTTTCCATTTTGGGTTGCTGTAAAGTAATCATAGAATCTAGCAATCTGGTGAGGTGTGGCATGGCTATTGAGGGGAAACGGAGGAGGCCATGCATGTGAAAGGGAATGTTGAACTTAAAGAAGTAGAAATAAAGCCGCAAGAGTTGGTTTTAAAAAAGCTGATTTTTTTTGCCAGTTTTCAAAAGACTATATTTTTGGAATGTAACCATACCATACATTTCTTATTGTTTACCATTCATACTTCCTCTTTCACATACAAATAGTGAAACCTGCAAAAGATACATATTCCTTTAGATAGTAAGCTCACAAGGGCATTGGTTATCTCTCTTTGGTGTCTTTAGTTACTGTTGATTTTGGTTCATCGCTGTGGATCTGTCATTTTGACTTGTTTTATTGTCTATTATTTGTGCATTTCACTTGTCTTAGTCTTTAGGCAGGTTTTTTCAGGCGCACGACCGTAGACCTACATGACTTCCGGTCCGACGCAGATCACTGCAGGAGCCGCCCAGAAATGTAGGTACGCGCTTGGGTTAGATGGAGCTCTTCCGGAGCATCGCACCGCAGTGTGGGGAGTGTAAACTCCCCATACATTCTTGTTGCCAGGTAGCGTGATGTGATAAATGTACCACACTGCAACGCCCTAGTGTGAAAAATCCCTTACGGTCATTAGGAATATATTTCTTGTTATGTTATTTTTGTATATAGTATTTATAGAAGATGAAACAATGACAACAGGAAAATGTATGGGTAAAGGTTTTTCCCTCTAAAGCAAATTAGTGTATGTTTTTTCGGGTGATTTACCGTCTTCTGGTATGTACGATTAGTGCAGTCCTTGGTGGTTATACTTCCTCGTGGCTCTCACTTTATCCTGCAGCACCATTTCTGTAGCCTGTCATTGTTTTTTTTTCACACTAGTATTTATTAAAGTACTATAAACATACGTATGTTATTTAAACAGATGCAGAAAAATGTATCTTCGAATTCAGTCTGGTATATCAGTATGAGAGAACTAAAGTAACAAAGAGAGGTATAACCATTGCATATTATAAAATATACAGCAACCACATGTTTTATATGTGTAAGTGCAGGAATAATTTTGTATCATTTGACTAATATCCCATGTGATTTTAATGCTTTCTCCGGAAACAATAAGTATTAGATGTTGTTATAACCGCTTATGGGGGCATTTTTTTGCCATCTGGAGATATTTTTATTTTATTTTTTTTCCATTTTGGGTTTCTGTAAAGTAATCATAGAATCTAGCAATCTGGTGAGGTGTGGCATGGCTATTGAGGGGAAACGGAGGAGGCCGTGCATGTGAAAGGGAATGTTGAACTTAAAGAAGTAGAAATAAAGCCGCAAGAGTTGGTTTTAAAAAAGCTGATGGGTTTTTTGCCAGTTTTCAAAAGACTACATTTTTGGAATGTAACCATTCCATACATTTCTAATTGTTTACCATTCATACTTCCTCTTTCACATAGAAATATTGAAACCTGCAAAAGATACATATTCCTTTCGATAGTAAGCTCACAAGGGCATTGGTTATCTCTCTTTGGTGTCTTTAGTTACTGTTGATTTTGGTTCATCGCTGTAGATCTGTCATTTTGACTTGTTTTATTGTCTATTATTTGTGCATTTCACTTGTCTTAGTCTTTAGGCAGGTTTTTTCAGGAGCACGACCGTAGACCTACATGACTTCCGGTCCGACGCAGATCACTGCAGGAGCCGCCCAGAAATGTAGGGTGATTTACCGTCTTCTGGTATGTACGATTAGTGCAGTCCTTGGTGGTTATACTTCCTCGTGGCTCTCACTTTTTCCTGCAGCTCCATTTCTGTAGCCTGTCATTGTTTTTTTTTCACACTAGTATTTATTAAAGTATTATAAACATACGTATGTTATTCAAACAGATGCAGAAAAACGTATCTTTGAATTCAGTCTGGTATATCAGTATGAGAGAACTAAAGTAACAAAGAGAGGTATAACCATTGCATATTATAAAATATACAGCAACCACATGTTTTATATGTGTAAGTGCAGGAATAATTTTGTATCATTTGACTAATATCCCATGTGATTTTAATGCTTTCTCCAGAAACAATAAGTATTAGATGTTGTTATAACCGCTTATGGGGGTAATTTTTTGCCATCTGGAGATATTTTTAGGTTATTTTTTTTCCATTTTGGGTTGCTGTAAAGTAATCATAGAATCTAGCAATCTGGTGAGGTGTGGCATGGCTATTGAGGGGAAACGAAGGAGGCCATGCATGTGAAAGGGAATGTTGAACTTAAAGAAGTAGAAATAAAGCCGCAAGAGTTGGTTTTAAAAAAGCTGATTTTTTTTTTGCCAGTTTTCAAAAGACTATATTTTTGGAATGTAACCATACCATACATTTCTAATTGTTTACCATTCATACTTCCTCTTTCACATACAAATAGTGAAACCTGCAAAAGATACATATTCCTTTAGATAGTAAGCTCACAAGGGCATTGGTTATCTCTCTTTGGTGTCTTTAGTTACTGTTGATTTTGGTTCATCGCTGTGGATCTGTCATTTTGACTTGTTTTATTGCCTATTATTTGTGCATTTCACTTGTCTTAGTCTTTAGGCAGGTTTTTTCAGGCGCACGACCGTAGACCTACATGACTTCCGGTCCGACGCAGATCACTGCAGGAGCCGCCCAGAAATGTAGGTACGCGCTTGGGTTAGATGGAGCTCCTCCGGAGCATCGCACCGCAGTGTGGGGAGTGTAAACTCCCCATACATTCTTGTTGCCAGGTAGCGTGATGTGATAAATGTACCGCACTGCAACGCCCTAGTGTGAAAAATCCCTTACGGTCATTATGAATATATTTCTTGTTATGTTATTTTTGTATATAGTATTTATAGAAGATGGAACAATGACAACAGGAAAATGTATGAGTAAAGGTCTTTCCCTCTAAAGCAAATTAGTGTATGCTTTTTGGGTGATTTACCGTCTTCTAGTATGTACGATTCGTGCAGTCCTCAGTGGTTATACTTCCTCGTGGCCCTCACTTTTTCCTGCAGCACCATTTCTGTAGTCTGTCATTGTTTTTTTTTTTCACACTAGTATTTATTAAAGTATTATAAACATACGTATGTTATTTAAACAGATGCAGAAAAATGTATGTTCGAATTCAGTCTTGTATATCAGTATGAGAGAACTAAAGTAACAAAGAGAGGTATAACCATTGCATATTGTAAAATATAGAGCAACCACATGTTTTATATGTGTAAGTGCAGGAATAATTTTGTATCATTTGACTAATATCCCATGTGATTGTAAAGCTTTCTCCAGAAACAACAAGTATTAGATGTTGTTATAACCACTTATGGGGGCATTTTTTTTGCCATCTGGATATTTTTTAGGTTATTTTTTTTTCCATTTTGGGTTTCTGTAAAGTAATCATAGAATCTAGCAATCTGGTGAGGTGTGGCATGGCTATTGAGGGGAAACGGAGGAGGCCGTGCATGTGAAAGGGAATGTTGAACTTAAAGAAGTAGAAATAAAGCTGCAAGAGTTGGTTTTAAAAAAGCTGATGGTTTTTTTGCCAGTTTTCAAAAGACTACATTTTTGGAATGTAACCATTCCATACATTTCTAATTGTTTACCATTCATACTTCCTCTTTCACATAGAAATAGTGAAACCTGCAAAAGATACATATTCCTTTAGATAGTAAGCTCACAAGGGCATTGGTTATCTCTCTTTGGTGTCTTTAGTTACTGTTGATTTTGGTTCATCGCTGTAGATCTGTCATTTTGACTTGTTTTATTGCCTATTATTTGTGCATTTCACTTGTCTTAGTCTTTAGGCAGGTTTTTTCAGGCGCACGACCGTAGACCTACATGACTTCCGGTCCGACGCAGATCACTGCAGGAGCCGCCCAGAAATGTAGGGTGATTTACCGTCTTCTGGTATGTACGATTAGTGCAGTCCTTGGTGGTTATACTTCCTCGTGGCTCTCACTTTTTCCTGCAGCACCATTTCTGTAGCCTGTCATTGTTTTTTTTTCACACTAGTATTTATTAAAGTATTATAAACATACGTATGTTATTCAAACAGATGCAGAAAAACGTATCTTCGAATTCAGTCTGGTATATCAGTATGAGAGAACTAAAGTAACAAAGAGAGGTATAACCATTGCATATTATAAAATATACAGCAACCACATGTTTTATATGTGTAAGTGCAGGAATAATTTTGTATCATTTGACTAATATCCCATGTGATTTTAATGCTTTCTCCAGAAACAATAAGTATTAGATGTTGTTATAACCGCTTATGCGGGTAATTTTTTGCCATCTGGAGATATTTTTAGGTTATTTTTTTTCCATTTTGGGTTGCTGTAAAGTAATCATAGAATCTAGCAATCTGGTGAGGTGTGGCATGGCTATTGAGGGGAAACGGAGGAGGCCATGCATGTGAAAGGGAATGTTGAACTTAAAGAAGTAGAAATAAAGCCGCAAGAGTTGGTTTTAAAAAAGCTGATTTTTTTGCCAGTTTTCAAAAGACTATATTTTTGGAATGTAACCATACCATACATTTCTTATTGTTTACCATTCATACTTCCTCTTTCACATACAAATAGTGAAACCTGCAAAAGATACATATTCCTTTAGATAGTAAGCTCACAAGGGCATTGGTTATCTCTCTTTGGTGTCTTTAGTTACTGTTGATTTTGGTTCATCGCTGTGGATCAGTCATTTTGACTTGTTTTATTGTCTATTATTTGTGCATTTCACTTGTCTTAGTCTTTAGGCAGGTTTTTTCAGGTGCACGACCGTAGACCTACATGACTTCCGGTCCGACGCAGATCACTGCAGGAGCCGCCCAGAAATGTAGGTACGCGCTTGGGTTAGATGGAGCTCTTCCGGAGCATCGCACCGCAGTGTGGGGAGTGTAAACTCCCCATACATTCTTGTTGCCAGGTAGCGTGATGTGATAAATGTACCGCTCTGCAACGCCCTAGTGTGAAAAATCCCTTACGGTCATTATGAATATATTTCTTGTTATGTTATTTTTGTATATAGTATTTATAGAAGATGAAACAATGACAACAGGAAAATGTATGGGTAAAGGTTTTTCCCTCTAAAGCAAATTAGTGTATGTTTTTTTGGGTGATTTACCGTCTTCTGGTATGTACGATTAGTGCAGTCCTTGGTGGTTATACTTCCTCGTGGCTCTCACTTTATCCTGCAGCACCATTTCTGTAGCCTGTCATTGTTTTTTTTTTCACACTAGTATTTATTAAAGTATTATAAACATACGTATGTTATTTAAACAGATGCAGAAAAATGTATCTTCGAATTTAGTCTGGTATATCAGTATGAGAGAACTAAAGTAACAAAGAGAGGTATAACCATTGCATATTATAAAATATACAGCAACCACATGTTTTATATGTGTAAGTGCAGGAATAATTTTGTATCATTTGACTAATATCCCATGTGATTTTAATGCTTTCTCCAGAAACAATAAGTATTAGATGTTGTTATAACCGCTTATGGGGGTAATTTTTTGCCATCTGGAGATATTTTTAGGTTATTTTTTTTCCATTTTGGGTTGCTGTAAAGTAATCATAGAATCTAGCAATCTGGTGAGGTGTGGCATGGCTATTGAGGGGAAACGGAGGAGGCCATGCATGTGAAAGGGAATGTTGAACTTAAAGAAGTAGAAATAAAGCCGCAAGAGTTGGTTTTAAAAAAGCTGATTTTTTTTGCCAGTTTTCAAAAGACTATATTTTTGGAATGTAACCATACCATACATTTCTTATTGTTTACCATTCATACTTCCTCTTTCACATACAAATAGTGAAACCTGCAAAAGATACATATTCCTTTAGATAGTAAGCTCACAAGGGCATTGGTTATCTCTCTTTGGTGTCTTTAGTTACTGTTGATTTTGGTTCATCGCTGTGGATCTGTCATTTTGACTTGTTTTATTGTCTATTATTTGTGCATTTCACTTGTCTTAGTCTTTAGGCAGGTTTTTTCAGGCGCACGACCGTAGACCTACATGACTTCCGGTCCGACGCAGATCACTGCAGGAGCCGCCCAGAAATGTAGGGTGATTTACCGTCTTCTAATATGTACGATTAGTGCAGTCCTTGGTGGTTATACTTCCTCGTGGCTCTCACTTTTTCCTGCAGCACCATTTCTGTAGCCTGTCATTGTTTTTTTTCACACTAGTATTTATTAAAGTATTATAAACATACGTATGTTATTCAAACAGATGCAGAAAAACGTATCTTCGAATTCAGTCTGGTATATCAGTATGAGAGAACTAAAGTAACAAAGAGAGGTATAACCATTGCATATTATAAAATATACAGCAACCACATGTTTTATATGTGTAAGTGCAGGAATAATTTTGTATCATTTGACTAATATCCATGTGATTTTAATGCTTTCTCCAGAAACAATAAGTATTAGATGTTGTTATAACCGCTTATGGGGGTAATTTTTTGCCATCTGGAGATATTTTTAGGTTATTTTTTTTCCATTTTGGGTTGCTGTAAAGTAATCATAGAATCTAGCAATCTGGTGAGGTGTGGCATGGCTATTGAGGGGAAACGGAGGAGGCCATGCATGTGAAAGGGAATGTTGAACTTAAAGAAGTAGAAATAAAGCCGCAAGAGTTGGTTTTAAAAAAGCTGATTTTTTTTGCCAGTTTTCAAAAGACTATATTTTTGGAATGTAACCATACCATACATTTCTTATTGTTTACCATTCATACTTCCTCTTTCACATACAAATAGTGAAACCTGCAAAAGATACATATTCCTTTAGATAGTAAGCTCACAAGGGCATTGGTTATCTCTCTTTGGTGTCTTTAGTTACTGTTGATTTTGGTTCATCGCTGTGGATCTGTCATTTTGACTTGTTTTATTGTCTATTATTTGTGCATTTCACTTGTCTTAGTCTTTAGGCAGGTTTTTTCAGGCGCACGACCGTAGACCTACATGACTTCCGGTCCGACGCAGATCACTGCAGGAGCCGCCCAGAAATGTAGGTACGCGCTTGGGTTAGATGGAGCTCTTCCGGAGCATCGCACCGCAGTGTGGGGAGTGTAAACTCCCCATACATTCTTGTTGCCAGGTAGCGTGATGTGATAAATGTACCACACTGCAACGCCCTAGTGTGAAAAATCCCTTACGGTCATTAGGAATATATTTCTTGTTATGTTATTTTTGTATATAGTATTTATAGAAGATGAAACAATGACAACAGGAAAATGTATGGGTAAAGGTTTTTCCCTCTAAAGCAAATTAGTGTATGTTTTTTTGGGTGATTTACCGTCTTCTGGTATGTACGATTAGTGCAGTCCTTGGTGGTTATACTTCCTCGTGGCTCTCACTTTATCCTGCAGCACCATTTCTGTAGCCTGTCATTGTTTTTTTTTTCACACTAGTATTTATTAAAGTATTATAAACATACGTATGTTATTTAAACAGATGCAGAAAAATGTATCTTCGAATTTAGTCTGGTATATCAGTATGAGAGAACTAAAGTAACAAAGAGAGGTATAACCATTGCATATTATAAAATATACAGCAACCACATGTTTTATATGTGTAAGTGCAGGAATAATTTTGTATCATTTGACTAATATCCCATGTGATTTTAATGCTTTCTCCGGAAACAATAAGTATTAGATGTTGTTATAACCGCTTATGGGGGCATTTTTTTGCCATCTGGAGATATTTTTATTTTATTTTTTTTCCATTTTGGGTTTCTGTAAAGTAATCATAGAATCTAGCAATCTGGTGAGGTGTGGCATGGCTATTGAGGGGAAACGGAGGAGGCCGTGCATGTGAAAGGGAATGTTGAACTTAAAGAAGTAGAAATAAAGCCGCAAGAGTTGGTTTTAAAAAAGCTGATGGGTTTTTTGCCAGTTTTCAAAAGACTACATTTTTGGAATGTAACCATTCCATACATTTCTAATTGTTTACCATTCATACTTCCTCTTTCACATAGAAATATTGAAACCTGCAAAAGATACATATTCCTTTCGATAGTAAGCTCACAAGGGCATTGGTTATCTCTCTTTGGTGTCTTTAGTTACTGTTGATTTTGGTTCATCGCTGTAGATCTGTCATTTTGACTTGTTTTATTGCCTATAATTTGTGCATTTCACTTGTCTTAGTCTTTAGGCAGGTTTTTTCAGGCGCACGACCGTAGACCTACATGACTTCCGGTCCGACGCAGATCACTGCAGGAGCCGCCCAGAAATGTAGGGTGATTTACCGTCTTCTGGTATGTACGATTAGTGCAGTCCTTGGTGGTTATACTTCCTCGTGGCTCTCACTTTTTCCTGCAGCACCATTTCTGTAGCCTGTCATTGTTTTTTTTTCACACTAGTATTTATTAAAGTATTATAAACATACGTATGTTATTCAAACAGATGCAGAAAAACGTATCTGCGAATTCAGTCTGGTATATCAGTATGAGAGAACTAAAGTAACAAAGAGAGGTATAACCATTGCATATTATAAAATATACAGCAACCACATGTTTTATATGTGTAAGTGCAGGAATAATTTTGTATCATTTGACTAATATCCCATGTGATTTTAATGCTTTCTCCAGAAACAATAAGTATTAGATGTTGTTATAACCGCTTATGGGGGTAATTTTTTGCCATCTGGAGATATTTTTAGGTTATTTTTTTTCCATTTTGGGTTGCTGTAAAGTAATCATAGAATCTAGCAATCTGGTGAGGTGTGGCATGGCTATTGAGGGGAAACGGAAGAGGCCATGCATGTGAAAGGGAATGTTGAACTTAAAGAAGTAGAAATAAAGCCGCAAGAGTTGGTTTTAAAAAAGCTGATTTTTTTTTGCCAGTTTTCAAAAGACTATATTTTTGGAATGTAACCATACCATACATTTCTTATTGTTTACCATTCATACTTCCTCTTTCACATACAAATAGTGAAACCTGCAAAAGATACATATTCCTTTAGATAGTAAGCTCACAAGGGCATTGGTTATCTCTCTTTGGTGTCTTTAGTTACTGTTGATTTTGGTTCATCGCTGTGGATCTGTCATTTTGACTTGTTTTATTGTCTATTATTTGTGCATTTCACTTGTCTTAGTCTTTAGGCAGGTTTTTTCAGGCGCACGACCGTAGACCTACATGACTTCCGGTCCGACGCAGATCACTGCAGGAGCCGCCCAGAAATGTAGGTACGCGCTTGGGTTAAATGGAGCTCTTCCGGAGCATCGCACCGCAGTGTGGGGAGTGTAAACTCCCCATACATTCTTGTTGCCAGGTAGCGTGATGTGATAAATGTACCGCACTGCAATGCCCTAGTGTGAAAAATCCCTTACGGTCATTATGAATATATTTCTTGTTATGTTATTTTTGTATATAGTATTTATAGAAGATGAAACAATGACAACAGGAAAATGTATGGGTAAAGGTTTTTCCCTCTAAAGCAAATTAGTGTATGTTTTTTTGGGTGATTTACCGTCTTGTGGTATGTACGATTAGTGCAGTCCTTGGTGGTTATACTTCCTCGTGGCTCTCACTTTATCCTGCAGCACCATTTCTGTAGCCTGTCATTGTTTTTTTTTTCACACTAGTATTTATTAAAGTATTATAAACATACGTATGTTATTTAAACAGATGCAGAAAAATGTATCTTCGAATTCAGTCTGGTATATCAGTATGAGAGAACTAAAGTAACAAAGAGAGGTATAACCATTGCATATTATAAAATAAACAGCAACCACATGTTTTATATGTGTAAGTGCAGGAATAATTTTGTATCATTTGACTAATATCCCATGTGATTTTAATGCTTTCTCCGGAAACAATAAGTATTAGATGTTGTTATAACCGCTTATGGGGGCATTTTTTTGCCATCTGGAGATATTTTTATTTTATTTTTTTTCCATTTTGGGTTTCTGTAAAGTAATCATAGAATCTAGCAATCTGGTGAGGTGTGGCATGGCTATTGAGGGGAAACGGAGGAGGCCGTGCATGTGAAAGGGAATGTTGAACTTAAAGAAGTAGAAATAAAGCCGCAAGAGTTGGTTTTAAAAAAGCTGATGGGTTTTTTGCCAGTTTTCAAAAGACTACATTTTTGGAATGTAACCATTCCATACATTACCTAATTGTTTACCATTCATACTTCCTCTTTCACATAGAAATATTGAAACCTGCAAAAGATACATATTCCTTTCGATAGTAAGCTCACAAGGGCATTGGTTATCTCTCTTTGGTGTCTTTAGTTACTGTTGATTTTGGTTCATCGCTGTAGATCTGTCATTTTGACTTGTTTTATTGCCTATTATTTGTGCATTTCACTTGTCTTAGTCTTTAGGCAGGTTTTTTCAGGCGCACGACCGTAGACCTACATGACTTCCGGTCCGACGCAGATCACTGCAGGAGCCGCCCAGAAATGTAGGGTGATTTACCGTCTTCTGGTATGTACGATTAGTGCAGTCCTTGGTGGTTATACTTCCTCGTGGCTCTCACTTTTTCCTGCAGCACCATTTCTGTAGCCTGTCATTGTTTTTTTTTCACACTAGTATTTATTAAAGTATTATAAACATACGTATGTTATTCAAACAGATGCAGAAAAACGTATCTTCGAATTCAGTCTGGTATATCAGTATGAGAGAACTAAAGTAACAAAGAGAGGTATAACCATTGCATATTATAAAATATACAGCAACCACATGTTTTATATGTGTAAGTGCAGGAATAATTTTGTATCATTTGACTAATATCCCATGTGATTTTAATGCTTTCTCCAGAAACAATAAGTATTAGATGTTGTTATAACCGCTTATGGGGGTAATTTTTTGCCATCTGGAGATATTTTTAGGTTATTTTTTTTCCATTTTGGGTTGCTGTAAAGTAATCATAGAATCTAGCAATCTGGTGAGGTGTGGCATGGCTATTGAGGGGAAACGGAGGAGGCCATGCATGTGAAAGGGAATGTTGAACTTAAAGAAGTAGAAATAAAGCCGCAAGAGTTGGTTTTAAAAAAGCTGATTTTTTTTTTGCCAGTTTTCAAAAGACTATATTTTTGGAATGTAACCATACCATACATTTCTAATTGTTTACCATTCATACTTCCTCTTTCACATACAAATAGTGAAACCTGCAAAAGATACATATTCCTTTAGATAGTAAGCTCACAAGGGCATTGGTTATCTCTCTTTGGTGTCTTTAGTTACTGTTGATTTTGGTTCATCGCTGTGGATCTGTCATTTTGACTTGTTTTATTGTCTATTATTTGTGCATTTCACTTGTCTTAGTCTTTAGGCAGTTTTTTTCAGGCGCACGACCGTAGACCTACATGACTTCCGGTCCGACGCAGATCACTGCAGGAGCCGCCCAGAAATGTAGGTACGCGCTTGGGTTAGATGGAGCTCCTCCGGAGCATCGCACCGCAGTGTGGGGAGTGTAAACTCCCCATACATTCTTGTTGCCAGGTAGCGTGATGTGATAAATGTACCGCACTCCAACGCCCTAGTGTTAAAAATCCCTTACGGTCATTATGAATATATTTCTTGTTATGTTATTTTTGTATATAGTATTTATAGAAGATGGAACAATGACAACAGGAAAATGTATGAGTAAAGGTCTTTCCCTCTAAAGCAAATTAGTGTATGCTTTTTTGGGTGATTTACCGTCTTCTGGTATGTACGATTCGTGCAGTCCTCAGTGGTTATACTTCCTCGTGGCCCTCACTTTTTCCTGCAGCACCATTTCTGTAGCCTGTCATTGTTTTTTTTTTTCACACTAGTATTTATTAAAGTATTATAAACATACGTATGTTATTTAAACAGATGCAGAAAAATGTATGTTCGAATTCAGTCTTGTATATCAGTATGAGAGAACTAAAGTAACAAAGAGAGGTATAACCATTGCATATTGTAAAATATAGAGCAACCACATGTTTTATATGTGTAAGTGCAGGAATAATTTTGTATCATTTGACTAATATCCCATGTGATTGTAAAGCTTTCTCCAGAAACAACAAGTATTAGATGTTGTTATAACCACTTATGGGGGCATTTTTTTGCCATCTGGAGATTTTTTAGGTTATTTTTTTTTCCATTTTGGGTTTCTGTAAAGTAATCATAGAATCTAGCAATCTGGTGAGGTGTGGCATGGCTATTGAGGGGAAACGGAGGAGGCCGTGCATGTGAAAGGGAATGTTGAACTTAAAGAAGTAGAAATAAAGCTGCAAGAGTTGGTTTTAAAAAAGCTGATGGTTTTTTTGCCAGTTTTTAAAAGACTACATTTTTGGAATGTAACCATTCCATACATTTCTAATTGTTTACCATTCATACTTCCTCTTTCACATAGAAATAGTGAAACCTGCAAAAGATACATATTCCTTTAGATAGTAAGCTCACAAGGGCATTGGTTATCTCTCTTTGGTGTCTTTAGTTACTGTTGATTTTGGTTCATCGCTGTAGATCTGTCATTTTGACTTGTTTTATTGCCTATTATTTGTGCATTTCACTTGTCTTAGTCTTTAGGCAGGTTTTTTCAGGCGCACGACCGTAGACCTACATGACTTCCGGTCCGACGCAGATCACTGCAGGAGCCGCCCAGAAATGTAGGGTGATTTACCGTCTTCTGGTATGTACGATTAGTGCAGTCCTTGGTGGTTATACTTCCTCGTGGCTCTCACTTTTTCCTGCAGCACCATTTCTGTAGCCTGTCATTGTTTTTTTTTCACACTAGTATTTATTAAAGTATTATAAACATACGTATGTTATTCAAACAGATGCAGAAAAACGTATCTTCGAATTCAGTCTGGTATATCAGTATGAGAGAACTAAAGTAACAAAGAGAGGTATAACCATTGCATATTATAAAATATACAGCAACCACATGTTTTATATGTGTAAGTGCAGGAATAATTTTGTATCATTTGACTAATATCCCATGTGATTTTAATGCTTTCTCCAGAAACAATAAGTATTAGATGTTGTTATAACCGCTTATGGGGGTAATTTTTTGCCATCTGGAGATATTTTTAGGTTATTTTTTTTCCATTTTGGGTTGCTGTAAAGTAATCATAGAATCTAGCAATCTGGTGAGGTGTGGCATGGCTATTGAGGGGAAACGGAGGAGGCCATGCATGTGAAAGGGAATGTTGAACTTAAAGAAGTAGAAATAAAGCCGCAAGAGTTGGTTTTAAAAAAGCTGATTTTTTTGCCAGTTTTCAAAAGACTATATTTTTGGAATGTAACCATACCATACATTTCTTATTGTTTACCATTCATACTTCCTCTTTCACATAGAAATAGTGAAACCTGCAAAAGATACATATTCCTTTAGATAGTAAGCTCACAAGGGCATTGGTTATCTCTCTTTGGTGTCTTTAGTTACTGTTGATTTTGGTTCATCGCTGTGGATCTGTCATTTTGACTTGTTTTATTGTCTATTATTTGTGCATTTCACTTGTCTTAGTCTTTAGGCAGGTTTTTTCAGGTGCACGACCGTAGACCTACATGACTTCCGGTCCGACGCAGATCACTGCAGGAGCCGCCCAGAAATGTAGGTACGCGCTTGGGTTAGATGGAGCTCTTCCGGAGCATCGCACCGCAGTGTGGGGAGTGTAAACTCCCCATACATTCTTGTTGCCAGGTAGCGTGATGTGATAAATGTACCGCACTGCAACGCCCTAGTGTGAAAAATCCCTTACGGTCATTATGAATATATTTCTTGTTATGTTATTTTTGTATATAGTATTTATAGAAGATGAAACAATGACAACAGGAAAATGTATGGGTAAAGGTTTTTCCCTCTAAAGCAAATTAGTGTATGTTTTTTTGGGTGATTTACCGTCTTCTGGTATGTACGATTAGTGCAGTCCTTGGTGGTTATACTTCCTCGTGGCTCTCACTTTATCCTGCAGCACCATTTCTGTAGCCTGTCATTGTTTTTTTTTTCACACTAGTATTTATTAAAGTATTATAAACATACGTATGTTATTTAAACAGATGCAGAAAAATGTATCTTCGAATTTAGTCTGGTATATCAGTATGAGAGAACTAAAGTAACAAAGAGAGGTATAACCATTGCATATTATAAAATATACAGCAACCACATGTTTTATATGTGTAAGTGCAGGAATAATTTTGTATCATTTGACTAATATCCCATGTGATTTTAATGCTTTCTCCGGAAACAATAAGTATTAGATGTTGTTATAACCGCTTATGGGGGCATTTTTTTGCCATCTGGAGATATTTTTATTTTATTTTTTTTCCATTTTGGGTTTCTGTAAAGTAATCATAGAATCTAGCAATCTGGTGAGGTGTGGCATGGCTATTGAGGGGAAACGGAGGAGGCCATGCATGTGAAAGGGAATGTTGAACTTAAAGAAGTAGAAATAAAGCCGCAAGAGTTGGTTTTAAAAAAGCTGATGGGTTTTTTGCCAGTTTTCAAAAGACTACATTTTTGGAATGTAACCATTCCATACATTTCTAATTGTTTACCATTCATACTTCCTCTTTCACATAGAAATATTGAAACCTGCAAAAGATACATATTCCTTTCGATAGTAAGCTCACAAGGGCATTGGTTAGCTCTCTTTAGTGTCTTTAGTTACTGTTGATTTTGGTTCATCGCTGTAGATCTGTCATTTTGACTTGTTTTATTGTCTATTATTTGTGCATTTCACTTGTCTTAGTCTTTAGGCAGGTTTTTTCAGGCGCACGACCGTAGACCTACATGACTTCCGGTCCGACGCAGATCACTGCAGGAGCCGCCCAGAAATGTAGGTACGCGCTTGGGTTAGATGGAGCTCCTCCGGAGCATCGCACCGCAGTGTGGGGAGTGTAAACTCCCCATACATTCTTGTTGCCAGGTAGCGTGATGTGATAAATGTACCGCACTGCAACGCCCTAGTGTGAAAAATCCCTTACGGTCATTATGAATATATTTCTTGTTATGTTATTTTTGTATATAGTATTTATAGAAGATGGAACAATGACAACAGGAAAATGTATGAGTAAAGGTCTTTCCCTCTAAAGCAAATTAGTGTATGCTTTTTGGGTGATTTACCGTCTTCTAGTATGTACGATTCGTGCAGTCCTCAGTGGTTATACTTCCTCGTGGCCCTCACTTTTTCCTGCAGCACCATTTCTGTAGCCTGTCATTGTTTTTTTTTTCACACTAGTATTTATTAAAGTATTATAAACATACGTATGTTATTTAAACAGATGCAGAAAAATGTATGTTCGAATTCAGTCTTGTATATCAGTATGAGAGAACTAAAGTAACAAAGAGAGGTATAACCATTGCATATTGTAAAATATAGAGCAACCACATGTTTTATATGTGTAAGTGCAGGAATAATTTTGTATCATTTGACTAATATCCCATGTGATTGTAAAGCTTTCTCCAGAAACAACAAGTATTAGATGTTGTTATAACCACTTATGGGGGCATTTTTTTTGCCATCTGGAGATTTTTTAGGTTATTTTTTTTTCCATTTTGGGTTTCTGTAAAGTAATCATAGAATCTAGCAATCTGGTGAGGTGTGGCATGGCTATTGAGGGGAAACGGAGGAGGCCGTGCATGTGAAAGGGAATGTTGAACTTAAAGAAGTAGAAATAAAGCTGCAAGAGTTGGTTTTAAAAAAGCTGATGGTTTTTTTGCCAGTTTTCAAAAGACTACATTTTTGGAATGTAACCATTCCATACATTTCTAATTGTTTACCATTCATACTTCCTCTTTCACATAGAAATAGTGAAACCTGCAAAAGATACATATTCCTTTAGATAGTAAGCTCACAAGGGCATTGGTTATCTCTCTTTGGTGTCTTTAGTTACTGTTGATTTTGGTTCATCGCTGTAGATCTGTCATTTTGACTTGTTTTATTGCCTATTATTTGTGCATTTCACTTGTCTTAGTCTTTAGGCAGGTTTTTTCAGGCGCACGACCGTAGACCTACATGACTTCCGGTCCGACGCAGATCACTGCAGGAGCTCCCAGAAATGTAGGGTGATTTACCGTCTTCTGGTATGTACGATTAGTGCAGTCCTTGGTGGTTATACTTCCTCGTGGCTCTCACTTTTTCCTGCAGCACCATTTCTGTAGCCTGTCATTGTTTTTTTTTCACACTAGTATTTATTAAAGTATTATAAACATACGTATGTTATTCAAACAGATGCAGAAAAACGTATCTTCGAATTCAGTCTGGTATATCAGTATGAGAGAACTAAAGTAACAAAGAGAGGTATAACCATTGCATATTATAAAATATACAGCAACCACATGTTTTATATGTGTAAGTGCAGGAATAATTTTGTATCATTTGACTAATATCCCATGTGATTTTAATGCTTTCTCCAGAAACAATAAGTATTAGATGTTGTTATAACCGCTTATGGGGGTAATTTTTTGCCATCTGGAGATATTTTTAGGTTATTTTTTTTCCATTTTGGGTTGCTGTAAAGTAATCATAGAATCTAGCAATCTGGTGAGGTGTGGCATGGCTATTGAGGGGAAACGGAGGAGGCCATGCATGTGAAAGGGAATGTTGAACTTAAAGAAGTAGAAATAAAGCCGCAATAGTTGGTTTTAAAAAAGCTGATTTTTTTGCCAGTTTTCAAAAGACTATATTTTTGGAATGTAACCATACCATACATTTCTTATTGTTTACCATTCATACTTCCTCTTTCACATACAAATAGTGAAACCTGCAAAAGATACATATTCCTTTAGATAGTAAGCTCACAAGGGCATTGGTTATCTCTCTTTGGTGTCTTTAGTTACTGTTGATTTTGGTTCATCGCTGTGGATCTGTCATTTTGACTTGTTTTATTGTCTATTATTTGTGCATTTCACTTGTCTTAGTCTTTAGGCAGGTTTTTTCAGGTGCACGACCGTAGACCTACATGACTTCCGGTCCGACGCAGATCACTGCAGGAGCCGCCCAGAAATGTAGGTACGCGCTTGGGTTAGATGGAGCTCTTCCGGAGCATCGCACCGCAGTGTGGGGAGTGTAAACTCCCCATACATTCTTGTTGCCAGGTAGCGTGATGTGATAAATGTACCGCTCTGCAACGCCCTAGTGTGAAAAATCCCTTACGGTCATTATGAATATATTTCTTGTTATGTTATTTTTGTATATAGTATTTATAGAAGATGAAACAATGACAACAGGAAAATGTATGGGTAAAGGTTTTTCCCTCTAAAGCAAATTAGTGTATGTTTTTTTGGGTGATTTACCGTCTTCTGGTATGTACGATTAGTGCAGTCCTTGGTGGTTATACTTCCTCGTGGCTCTCACTTTATCCTGCAGCACCATTTCTGTAGCCTGTCATTGTTTTTTTTTTCACACTAGTATTTATTAAAGTATTATAAACATACGTATGTTATTTAAACAGATGCAGAAAAATGTATCTTCGAATTTAGTCTGGTATATCAGTATGAGAGAACTAAAGTAACAAAGAGAGGTATAACCATTGCATATTATAAAATATACAGCAACCACATGTTTTATATGTGTAAGTGCAGGAATAATTTTGTATCATTTGACTAATATCCCATGTGATTTTAATGCTTTCTCCGGAAACAATAAGTATTAGATGTTGTTATAACCGCTTATGGGGGCATTTTTTTGCCATCTGGAGATATTTTTATTTTATTTTTTTTCCATTTTGGGTTTCTGTAAAGTAATCATAGAATCTAGCAATCTGGTGAGGTGTGGCATGGCTATTGAGGGGAAACGGAGGAGGCCGTGCATGTGAAAGGGAATGTTGAACTTAAAGAAGTAGAAATAAAGCCGCAAGAGTTGGTTTTAAAAAAGCTGATGGGTTTTTTGCCAGTTTTCAAAAGACTACATTTTTGGAATGTAACCATTCCATACATTTCTAATTGTTTACCATTCATACTTCCTCTTTCACATAGAAATATTGAAACCTGCAAAAGATACATATTCCTTTCGATAGTAAGCTCACAAGGGCATTGGTTATCTCTCTTTGGTGTCTTTAGTTACTGTTGATTTTGGTTCATCGCTGTAGATCTGTCATTTTGACTTGTTTTATTGCCTATTATTTGTGCATTTCACTTGTCTTAGTCTTTAGGCAGGTTTTTTCAGGCGCACGACCGTAGACCTACATGACTTCCGGTCCGACGCAGATCACTGCAGGAGCCGCCCAGAAAAGTAGGGTGATTTACCGTCTTCTGGTATGTACGATTAGTGCAGTCCTTGGTGGTTATACTTCCTCGTGGCTCTCACTTTTTCCTGCAGCACCATTTCTGTAGCCTGTCATTGTTTTTTTTTCACACTAGTATTTATTAAAGTATTATAAACATACGTATGTTATTCAAACAGATGCAGAAAAACGTATCTGCGAATTCAGTCTGGTATATCAGTATGAGAGAACTAAAGTAACAAAGAGAGGTATAACCATTGCATATTATAAAATATACAGCAACCACATGTTTTATATGTGTAAGTGCAGGAATAATTTTGTATCATTTGACTAATATCCCATGTGATTTTAATGCTTTCTCCAGAAACAATAAGTATTAGATGTTGTTATAACCGCTTATGGGGGTAATTTTTTGCCATCTGGAGATATTTTTAGGTTATTTTTTTTCCATTTTGGGTTGCTGTAAAGTAATCATAGAATCTAGCAATCTGGTGAGGTGTGGCATGGCTATTGAGGGGAAACGGAGGAGGCCATGCATGTGAAAGGGAATGTTGAACTTAAAGAAGTAGAAATAAAGCCGCAAGAGTTGGTTTTAAAAAAGCTGATTTTTTTTGCCAGTTTTCAAAAGACTATATTTTTGGAATGTAACCATACCATACATTTCTTATTGTTTACCATTCATACTTCCTCTTTCACATACAAATAGTGAAACCTGCAAAAGATACATATTCCTTTAGATAGTAAGCTCACAAGGGCATTGGTTATCTCTCTTTGGTGTCTTTAGGTACTGTTGATTTTGGTTCATCGCTGTGGATCTGTCATTTTGACTTGTTTTATTGTCTATTATTTGTGCATTTCACTTGTCTTAGTCTTTAGGCAGGTTTTTTCAGGCGCACGACCGTAGACCTACATGACTTCCGGTCCGACGCAGATCACTGCAGGAGCCGCCCAGAAATGTAGGTACGCGCTTGGGTTAGATGGAGCTCTTCCGGAGCATCGCACCGCAGTGTGGGGAGTGTAAACTCCCCATACATTCTTGTTGCCAGGTAGCGTGATGTGATAAATGTACCGCACTGCAACGCCCTAGTGTGAAAAATCCCTTACGGTCATTATGAATATATTTCTTGTTATGTTATTTTTGTATATAGTATTTATAGAAGATGAAACAATGACAACAGGAAAATGTATGGGTAAAGGTTTTTCCCTCTAAAGCAAATTAGTGTATGTTTTTTTGGGTGATTTACCGTCTTGTGGTATGTACGATTAGTGCAGTCCTTGGTGGTTATACTTCCTCGTGGCTCTCACTTTATCCTGCAGCACCATTTCTGTAGCCTGTCATTGTTTTTTTTTTCACACTAGTATTTATTAAAGTATTATAAACATACGTATGTTATTTAAACAGATGCAGAAAAATGTATCTTCGAATTCAGTCTGGTATATCAGTATGAGAGAACTAAAGTAACAAAGAGAGGTATAACCATTGCATATTATAAAATAAACACCAACCACATGTTTTATATGTGTAAGTGCAGGAATAATTTTGTATCATTTGACTAATATCCCATGTGATTTTAATGCTTTCTCCGGAAACAATAAGTATTAGATGTTGTTATAACCGCTTATGGGGGCATTTTTTTGCCATCTGGAGATATTTTTATTTTATTTTTTTTCCATTTTGGGTTTCTGTAAAGTAATCATAGAATCTAGCAATCTGGTGAGGTGTGGCATGGCTATTGAGGGGAAACGGAGGAGGCCGTGCATGTGAAAGGGAATGTTGAACTTAAAGAAGTAGAAATAAAGCCGCAAGAGTTGGTTTTAAAAAAGCTGATGGGTTTTTTGCCAGTTTTCAAAAGACTACATTTTTGGAATGTAACCATTCCATACATTACCTAATTGTTTACCATTCATACTTCCTCTTTCACATAGAAATATCCAAACCTGCAAAAGATACATATTCCTTTCGATAGTAAGCTCACAAGGGCATTGGTTATCTCTCTTTGGTGTCTTTAGTTACTGTTGATTTTGGTTCATCGCTGTAGATCTGTCATTTTGACTTGTTTTATTGCCTATTATTTGTGCATTTCACTTGTCTTAGTCTTTAGGCAGGTTTTTTCAGGCGTACGACCGTAGACCTACATGACTTCCGGTCTGACGCAGATCACTGCAGGAGCCGCCCAGAAATGTAGGGTGATTTACCGTCTTCTGGTATGTACGATTAGTGCAGTCCTTGGTGGTTATACTTCCTCGTGGCTCTCACTTTTTCCTGCAGCACCATTTCTGTAGCCTGTCATTGTTTTTTTTTCACACTAGTATTTATTAAAGTATTATAAACATACGTATGTTATTCAAACAGATGCAGAAAAACGTATCTGCGAATTCAGTCTGGTATATCAGTATGAGAGAACTAAAGTAACAAAGAGAGGTATAACCATTGCATATTATAAAATATACAGCAACCACATGTTTTATATGTGTAAGTGCAGGAATAATTTTGTATCATTTGACTAATATCCCATGTGATTTTAATGCTTTCTCCAGAAACAATAAGTATTAGATGTTGTTATAACCGCTTATGGGGGTAATTTTTTGCCATCTGGAGATATTTTTAGGTTATTTTTTTTCCATTTTGGGTTGCTGTAAAGTAATCATAGAATCTAGCAATCTGGTGAGGTGTGGCACGGCTATTGAGGGGAAACGGAGGAGGCCATGCATGTGAAAGGGAATGTTGAACTTAAAGAAGTAGAAATAAAGCCGCAAGAGTTGGTTTTAAAAAAGCTGATTTTTTTTTGCCAGTTTTCAAAAGACTATATTTTTGGAATGTAACCATACCATACATTTCTTATTGTTTACCATTCATACTTCCTCTTTCACATACAAATAGTGAAACCTGCAAAAGATACATATTCCTTTAGATAGTAAGCTCACAAGGGCATTGGTTATCTCTCTTTGGTGTCTTTAGTTACTGTTGATTTTGGTTCATCGCTGTGGATCTGTCATTTTGACTTGTTTTATTGTCTATTATTTGTGCATTTCACTTGTCTTAGTCTTTAGGCAGGTTTTTTCAGGCGCACGACCGTAGACCTACATGACTTCCGGTCCGACGCAGATCACTGCAGGAGCCGCCCAGAAATGTAGGTACGCGCTTGGGTTAGATGGAGCTCTTCCGGAGCATCGCACCGCAGTGTGGGGAGTGTAAACTCCCCATACATTCTTGTTGCCAGGTAGCGTGATGTGATAAATGTACCGCACTGCAACGCCCTAGTGTGAAAAATCCCTTACGGTCATTATGAATATATTTCTTGTTATGTTATTTTTGTATATAGTATTTATAGAAGATGAAACAATGACAACAGGAAAATGTATGGGTAAAGGTTTTTCCCTCTAAAGCAAATTAGTGTATGTTTTTTCGGGTGATTTACCGTCTTCTGGTATGTACGATTAGTGCAGTCCTTGGTGGTTATACTTCCTCGTGGCTCTCACTTTATCCTGCAGCACCATTTCTGTAGCCTGTCATTGTTTTTTTTTCACACTAGTATTTATTAAAGTATTATAAACATACGTATGTTATTTAAACAGATGCAGAAAAATGTATCTTCGAATTCAGTCTGGTATATCAGTATGAGAGAACTAAAGTAACAAAGAGAGGTATAACCATTGCATATTATAAAATAAACAGCAACCACATGTTTTATATGTGTAAGTGCAGGAATAATTTTGTATCATTTGACTAATATCCCATGTGATTTTAATGCTTTCTCCGGAAACAATAAGTATTAGATGTTGTTATAACCGCTTATGGGGGCATTTTTTTGCCATCTGGAGATATTTTTATTTTATTTTTTTTCCATTTTGGGTTTCTGTAAAGTAATCATAGAATCTAGCAATCTGGTGAGGTGTGGCATGGCTATTGAGGGGAAACGGAGGAGGCCGTGCATGTGAAAGGGAATGTTGAACTTAAAGAAGTAGAAATAAAGCCGCAAGAGTTGGTTTTAAAAAAGCTGATGGGTTTTTTGCCAGTTTTCAAAAGACTACATTTTTGGAATGTAACCATTCCATACATTTCTAATTGTTTACCATTCATACTTCCTCTTTCACATAGAAATATTGAAACCTGCAAAAGATACATATTCCTTTCGATAGTAAGCTCACAAGGGCATTGGTTATCTCTCTTTAGTGTCTTTAGTTACTGTTGATTTTGGTTCATCGCTGTAGATCTGTCATTTTGACTTGTTTTATTGCCTATTATTTGTGCATTTCACTTGTCTTAGTCTTTAGGCAGGTTTTTTCAGGCGCACGACCGTAGACCTACATGACTTCCGGTGCGACGCAGATCACTGCAGGAGCCGCCCAGAAATGTAGGGTGATTTACCGTCTTCTGGTATGTACGATTAGTGCAGTCCTTGGTGGTTATACTTCCTCGTGGCTCTCACTTTTTCCTGCAGCACCATTTCTGTAGCCTGTCATTGTTTTTTTTTCACACTAGTATTTATTAAAGTATTATAAACATACGTATGTTATTCAAACAGATGCAGAAAAACGTATCTTCGAATTCAGTCTGGTATATCAGTATGAGAGAACTAAAGTAACAAAGAGAGGTATAACCATTGCATATTATAAAATATACAGCAACCACATGTTTTATATGTGTAAGTGCAGGAATAATTTTGTATCATTTGACTAATATCCCATGTGATTTTAATGCTTTCTCCAGAAACAATAAGTATTAGATGTTGTTATAACCGCTTATGGGGGTAATTTTTTGCCATCTGGAGATATTTTTAGGTTATTTTTTTTCCATTTTGGGTTGCTGTAAAGTAATCATAGAATCTAGCAATCTGGTGAGGTGTGGCATGGCTATTGAGGGGAAACGGAGGAGGCCATGCATGTGAAAGGGAATGTTGAACTTAAAGAAGTAGAAATAAAGCCGCAAGAGTTGGTTTTAAAAAAGCTGATTTTTTTTTTGCCAGTTTTCAAAAGACTATATTTTTGGAATGTAACCATACCATACATTTCTAATTGTTTACCATTCATACTTCCTCTTTCACATACAAATAGTGAAACCTGCAAAAGATACATATTCCTTTAGATAGTAAGCTCACAAGGGCATTGGTTATCTCTCTTTGGTGTCTTTAGTTACTGTTGATTTTGGTTCATCGCTGTGGATCTGTCATTTTGACTTGTTTTATTGTCTATTATTTGTGCATTTCACTTGTCTTAGTCTTTAGGCAGTTTTTTTCAGGCGCACGACCGTAGACCTACATGACTTCCGGTCCGACGCAGATCACTGCAGGAGCCGCCCAGAAATGTAGGTACGCGCTTGGGTTAGATGGAGCTCCTCCGGAGCATCGCACCGCAGTGTGGGGAGTGTAAACTCCCCATACATTCTTGTTGCCAGGTAGCGTGATGTGATAAATGTACCGCACTCCAACGCCCTAGTGTTAAAAATCCCTTACGGTCATTATGAATATATTTCTTGTTATGTTATTTTTGTATATAGTATTTATAGAAGATGGAACAATGACAACAGGAAAATGTATGAGTAAAGGTCTTTCCCTCTAAAGCAAATTAGTGTATGCTTTTTTGGGTGATTTACCGTCTTCTGGTATGTACGATTCGTGCAGTCCTCAGTGGTTATACTTCCTCGTGGCCCTCACTTTTTCCTGCAGCACCATTTCTGTAGCCTGTCATTGTTTTTTTTTTTCACACTAGTATTTATTAAAGTATTATAAACATACGTATGTTATTTAAACAGATGCAGAAAAATGTATGTTCGAATTCAGTCTTGTATATCAGTATGAGAGAACTAAAGTAACAAAGAGAGGTATAACCATTGCATATTGTAAAATATAGAGCAACCACATGTTTTATATGTGTAAGTGCAGGAATAATTTTGTATCATTTGACTAATATCCCATGTGATTGTAAAGCTTTCTCCAGAAACAACAAGTATTAGATGTTGTTATAACCACTTATGGGGGCATTTTTTTGCCATCTGGAGATTTTTTAGGTTATTTTTTTTTCCATTTTGGGTTTCTGTAAAGTAATCATAGAATCTAGCAATCTGGTGAGGTGTGGCATGGCTATTGAGGGGAAACGGAGGAGGCCGTGCATGTGAAAGGGAATGTTGAACTTAAAGAAGTAGAAATAAAGCTGCAAGAGTTGGTTTTAAAAAAGCTGATGGTTTTTTTGCCAGTTTTCAAAAGACTACATTTTTGGAATGTAACCATTCCATACATTTCTAATTGTTTACCATTCATACTTCCTCTTTCACATAGAAATAGTGAAACCTGCAAAAGATACATATTCCTTTAGATAGTAAGCTCACAAGGGCATTGGTTATCTCTCTTTGGTGTCTTTAGTTACTGTTGATTTTGGTTCATCGCTGTAGATCTGTCATTTTGACTTGTTTTATTGCCTATTATTTGTGCATTTCACTTGTCTTAGTCTTTAGGCAGGTTTTTTCAGGCGCACGACCGTAGACCTACATGACTTCCGGTCCGACGCAGATCACTGCAGGAGCCGCCCAGAAATGTAGGGTGATTTACCGTCTTCTGGTATGTACGATTAGTGCAGTCCTTGGTGGTTATACTTCCTCGTGGCTCTCACTTTTTCCTGCAGCACCATTTCTGTAGCCTGTCATTGTTTTTTTTTCACACTAGTATTTATTAAAGTATTATAAACATACGTATGTTATTCAAACAGATGCAGAAAAACGTATCTTCGAATTCAGTCTGGTATATCAGTATGAGAGAACTAAAGTAACAAAGAGAGGTATAACCATTGCATATTATAAAATATACAGCAACCACATGTTTTATATGTGTAAGTGCAGGAATAATTTTGTATCATTTGACTAATATCCCATGTGATTTTAATGCTTTCTCCAGAAACAATAAGTATTAGATGTTGTTATAACCGCTTATGGGGGTAATTTTTTGCCATCTGGAGATATTTTTAGGTTATTTTTTTTCCATTTTGGGTTGCTGTAAAGTAATCATAGAATCTAGCAATCTGGTGAGGTGTGGCATGGCTATTGAGGGGAAACGGAGGAGGCCATGCATGTGAAAGGGAATGTTGAACTTAAAGAAGTAGAAATAAAGCCGCAAGAGTTGGTTTTAAAAAAGCTGATTTTTTTTTTGCCAGTTTTCAAAAGACTATATTTTTGGAATGTAACCATACCATACATTTCTTATTGTTTACCATTCATACTTCCTCTTTCACATAGAAATAGTGAAACCTGCAAAAGATACATATTCCTTTAGATAGTAAGCTCACAAGGGCATTGGTTATCTCTCTTTGGTGTCTTTAGTTACTGTTGATTTTGGTTCATCGCTGTGGATCTGTCATTTTGACTTGTTTTATTGTCTATTATTTGTGCATTTCACTTGTCTTAGTCTTTAGGCAGGTTTTTTCAGGTGCACGACCGTAGACCTACATGACTTCCGGTCCGACGCAGATCACTGCAGGAGCCGCCCAGAAATGTAGGTACGCGCTTGGGTTAGATGGAGCTCTTCCGGAGCATCGCACCGCAGTGTGGGGAGTGTAAACTCCCCATACATTCTTGTTGCCAGGTAGCGTGATGTGATAAATGTACCGCACTGCAACGCCCTAGTGTGAAAAATCCCTTACGGTCATTATGAATATATTTCTTGTTATGTTATTTTTGTATATAGTATTTATAGAAGATGAAACAATGACAACAGGAAAATGTATGGGTAAAGGTTTTTCCCTCTAAAGCAAATTAGTGTATGTTTTTTTGGGTGATTTACCGTCTTCTGGTATGTACGATTAGTGCAGTCCTTGGTGGTTATACTTCCTCGTGGCTCTCACTTTATCCTGCAGCACCATTTCTGTAGCCTGTCATTGTTTTTTTTTTTCACACTAGTATTTATTAAAGTATTATAAACATACGTATGTTATTTAAACAGATGCAGAAAAATGTATCTTCGAATTTAGTCTGGTATATCAGTATGAGAGAACTAAAGTAACAAAGAGAGGTATAACCATTGCATATTATAAAATATACAGCAACCACATGTTTTATATGTGTAAGTGCAGGAATAATTTTGTATCATTTGACTAATATCCCATGTGATTTTAATGCTTTCTCCGGAAACAATAAGTATTAGATGTTGTTATAACCGCTTATGGGGGCATTTTTTTGCCATCTGGAGATATTTTTATTTTATTTTTTTTCCATTTTGGGTTTCTGTAAAGTATTCATAGAATCTAGCAATCTGGTGAGGTGTGGCATGGCTATTGAGGGGAAACGGAGGAGGCCGTGCATGTGAAAGGGAATGTTGAACTTAAAGAAGTAGAAATAAAGCCGCAAGAGTTGGTTTTAAAAAAGCTGATGGGTTTTTTGCCAGTTTTCAAAAGACTACATTTTTGGAATGTAACCATTCCATACATTTCTAATTGTTTACCATTCATACTTCCTCTTTCACATAGAAATATTGAAACCTGCAAAAGATACATATTCCTTTCGATAGTAAGCTCACAAGGGCATTGGTTATCTCTCTTTGGTGTCTTTAGTTACTGTTGATTTTGGTTCATCGCTGTAGATCTGTCATTTTGACTTGTTTTATTGCCTATTATTTGTGCATTTCACTTGTCTTAGTCTTTAGGCAGGTTTTTTCAGGCGCACGACCGTAGACCTACATGACTTCCGGTCCGACGCAGATCACTGCAGGAGCCGCCCAGAAATGTAGGGTGATTTACCGTCTTCTGGTATGTACGATTAGTGCAGTCCTTGGTGGTTATACTTCCTCGTGGCTCTCACTTTTTCCTGCAGCACCATTTCTGTAGCCTGTCATTGTTTTTTTTTCACACTAGTATTTATTAAAGTATTATAAACATACGTATGTTATTCAAACAGATGCAGAAAAACGTATCTGCGAATTCAGTCTGGTATATCAGTATGAGAGAACTAAAGTAACAAAGAGAGGTATAACCATTGCATATTATAAAATATACAGCAACCACATGTTTTATATGTGTAAGTGCAGGAATAATTTTGTATCATTTGACTAATATCCCATGTGATTTTAATGCTTTCTCCAGAAACAATAAGTATTAGATGTTGTTATAACCGCTTATGGGGGTAATTTTTTGCCATCTGGAGATATTTTTAGGTTATTTTTTTTCCATTTTGGGTTGCTGTAAAGTAATCATAGAATCTAGCAATCTGGTGAGGTGTGGCATGGCTATTGAGGGGAAACGGAGGAGGCCATGCATGTGAAAGGGAATGTTGAACTTAAAGAAGTAGAAATAAAGCCGCAAGAGTTGGTTTTAAAAAAGCTGTTTTTTTTGCCAGTTTTCAAAAGACTATATTTTTGGAATGTAACCATACCATACATTTCTTATTGTTTACCATTCATACTTCCTCTTTCACATACAAATAGTGAAACCTGCAAAAGATACATATTCCTTTAGATAGTAAGCTCACAAGGGCATTGGTTATCTCTCTTTGGTGTCTTTAGTTACTGTTGATTTTGGTTCATCGCTGTGGATCTGTCATTTTGACTTGTTTTATTGTCTATTATTTGTGCATTTCACTTGTCTTAGTCTTTAGGCAGGTTTTTTCAGGCGCACGACCGTAGACCTACATGACTTCCGGTCCGACGCAGATCACTGCAGGAGCCGCCCAGAAATGTAGGTACGCGCTTGGGTTAGATGGAGCTCTTCCGGAGCATCGCACCGCAGTGTGGGGAGTGTAAACTCCCCATACATTCTTGTTGCCAGGTAGCGTGATGTGATAAATGCACCGCACTGCAACGCCCTAGTGTGAAAAATCCCTTACGGTCATTATGAATATATTTCTTGTTATGTTATTTTTGTATATAGTATTTATAGAAGATGAAACAATGACAACAGGAAAATGTATGGGTAAAGGTTTTTCCCTCTAAAGCAAATTAGTGTATGTTTTTTTGGGTGATTTACCGTCTTCTGGTATGTACGATTAGTGCAGTCCTTGGTGGTTATACTTCCTCGTGGCTCTCACTTTATCCTGCAGCACCATTTCTGTAGCCTGTCATTGTTTTTTTTTTCACACTAGTATTTATTAAAGTATTATAAACATACGTATGTTATTTAAACAGATGCAGAAAAATGTATCTTCGAATTCAGTCTGGTATATCAGTATGAGAGAACTAAAGTAACAAAGAGAGGTATAACCATTGCATATTATAAAATAAACAGCAACCACATGTTTTATATGTGTAAGTGCAGGAATAATTTTGTATCATTTGACTAATATCCCATGTGATTTTAATGCTTTCTCCGGAAACAATAAGTATTAGATGTTGTTATAACCGCTTATGGGGGCATTTTTTTGCCATCTGGAGATATTTTTATTTTATTTTTTTTCCATTTTGGGTTTCTGTAAAGTAATCATAGAATCTAGCAATCTGGTGAGGTGTGGCATGGCTATTGAGGGGAAACGGAGGAGGCCGTGCATGTGAAAGGGAATGTTGAACTTAAAGAAGTAGAAATAAAGCCGCAAGAGTTGGTTTTAAAAAAGCTGATGGGTTTTTTGCCAGTTTTCAAAAGACTACATTTTTGGAATGTAACCATTCCATACATTTCTAATTGTTTACCATTCATACTTCCTCTTTCACATAGAAATATTGAAACCTGCAAAAGATACATATTCCTTTCGATAGTAAGCTCACAAGGGCATTGGTTATCTCTCTTTGGTGTCTTTAGTTACTGTTGATTTTGGTTCATCGCTGTAGATGTGTCATTTTGACTTGTTTTATTGCCTATTATTTGTGCATTTCACTTGTCTTAGTCTTTAGGCAGGTTTTTTCAGGCGCACGACCGTAGACCTACATGACTTCCGGTCCGACGCAGATCACTGCAGGAGCCGCCCAGAAATGTAGGGTGATTTACCGTCTTCTGGTATGTACGATTAGTGCAGTCCTTGGTGGTTATACTTCCTCGTGGCTCTCACTTTTTCCTGCAGCACCATTTCTGTAGCCTGTCATTGTTTTTTTTTCACACTAGTATTTATTAAAGTATTATAAACATACGTATGTTATTCAAACAGATGCAGAAAAACGTATCTTCGAATTCAGTCTGGTATATCAGTATGAGAGAACTAAAGTAACAAAGAGAGGTATAACCATTGCATATTATAAAATATACAGCAACCACATGTTTTATATGTGTAAGTGCAGGAATAATTTTGTATCATTTGACTAATATCCCATGTGATTTTAATGCTTTCTCCAGAAACAATAAGTATTAGATGTTGTTATAACCGCTTATGGGGGTAATTTTTTGCCATCTGGAGATATTTTTAGGTTATTTTTTTTCCATTTTGGGTTGCTGTAAAGTAATCATAGAATCTAGCAATCTGGTGAGGTGTGGCACGGCTATTGAGGGGAAACGGAGGAGGCCATGCATGTGAAAGGGAATGTTGAACTTAAAGAAGTAGAAATAAAGCCGCAAGAGTTGGTTTTAAAAAAGCTGATTTTTTTTGCCAGTTTTCAAAAGACTATATTTTTGGAATGTAACCATACCATACATTTCTTATTGTTTACCATTCATACTTCCTCTTTCACATAGAAATAGTGAAACCTGCAAAAGATACATATTCCTTTAGATAGTAAGCTCACAAGGGCATTGGTTATCTCTCTTTGGTGTCTTTAGTTACTGTTGATTTTGGTTCATCGCTGTGGATCTGTCATTTTGACTTGTTTTATTGTCTATTATTTGTGCATTTCACTTGTCTTAGTCTTTAGGCAGGTTTTTTCAGGCGCACGACCGTAGACCTACATGACTTCCGGTCCGACGCAGATCACTGCAGGAGCCGCCCAGAAATGTAGGTACGCGCTTGGGTTAGATGGAGCTCTTCCGGAGCATCGCACCGCAGTGTGGGGAGTGTAAACTCCCCATACATTCTTGTTGCCAGGTAGCGTGATGTGATAAATGTACCGCACTGCAACGCCCTAGTGTGAAAAATCCCTTACGGTCATTATGAATATATTTCTTGTTATGTTATTTTTGTATATAGTATTTATAGAAGATGAAACAATGACAACAGGAAAATGTATGGGTAAAGCTTTTTCCCTTTAAAGCAAATTAGTGTATGTTTTTTCGGGTGATTTACCGTCTTCTGGTATGTACGATTAGTGCAGTCCTTGGTGGTTATACTTCCTCGTGGCTCTCACTTTATCCTGCAGCACCATTTCTGTAGCCTGTCATTGTTTTTTTTTCACACTAGTATTTATTAAAGTATTATAAACATACGTATGTTATTTAAACAGATGCAGAAAAATGTATCTTCGAATTCAGTCTGGTATATCAGTATGAGAGAACTAAAGTAACAAAGAGAGGTATAACCATTGCATATTATAAAATAAACAGCAACCACATGTTTTTTATGTGTAAGTGCAGGAATAATTTTGTATCATTTGACTAATATCCCATGTGATTTTAATGCTTTCTCCGGAAACAATAAGTATTAGATGTTGTTATAACCGCTTATGGGGGCATTTTTTTGCCATCTGGAGATATTTTTATTTTATTTTTTTTCCATTTTGGGTTTCTGTAAAGTAATCATAGAATCTAGCAATCTGGTGAGGTGTGGCATGGCTATTGAGGGGAAACGGAGGAGGCCGTGCATGTGAAAGGGAATGTTGAACTTAAAGAAGTAGAAATAAAGCCGCAAGAGTTGGTTTTAAAAAAGCTGATGGGTTTTTTGCCAGTTTTCAAAAGACTACATTTTTGGAATGTAACCATTCCATACATTTCTAATTGTTTACCATTCATACTTCCTCTTTCACATAGAAATATTGAAACCTGCAAAAGATACATATTCCTTTCGATAGTAAGCTCACAAGGGCATTAATTATCTCTCTTTGGTGTCTTTAGTTACTGTTGATTTTGGTTCATCGCTGTAGATCTGTCATTTTGACTTGTTTTATTGCCTATTATTTGTGCATTTCACTTGTCTTAGTCTTTAGGCAGGTTTTTTCAGGCGCACGACCGTAGACCTACATGACTTCCGGTGCGACGCAGATCACTGCAGGAGCCGCCCAGAAATGTAGGGTGATTTACCGTCTTCTGGTATGTACGATTAGTGCAGTCCTTGGTGGTTATACTTCCTCGTGGCTCTCACTTTTTCCTGCAGCACCATTTCTGTAGCCTGTCATTGTTTTTTTTTCACACTAGTATTTATTAAAGTATTATAAACATACGTATGTTATTCAAACAGATGCAGAAAAACGTATCTTCGAATTCAGTCTGGTATATCAGTATGAGAGAACTAAAGTAACAAAGAGAGGTATAACCATTGCATATTATAAAATATACAGCAACCACATGTTTTATATGTGTAAGTGCAGGAATAATTTTGTATCATTTGACTAATATCCCATGTGATTTTAATGCTTTCTCCAGAAACAATAAGTATTAGATGTTGTTATAACCGCTTATGGGGGTAATTTTTTGCCATCTGGAGATATTTTTAGGTTATTTTTTTTCCATTTTGGGTTGCTGTAAAGTAATCATAGAATCTAGCAATCTGGTGAGGTGTGGCATGGCTATTGAGGGGAAACGGAGGAGGCCATGCATGTGAAAGGGAATGTTGAACTTAAAGAAGTAGAAATAAAGCCGCAAGAGTTGGTTTTAAAAAAGCTGAATTTTTTTGCCAGTTTTCAAAAGACTATATTTTTGGAATGTAACCATACCATACATTTCTTATTGTTTACCATTCATACTTCCTCTTTCACATACAAATAGTGAAACCTGCAAAAGATACATATTCCTTTAGATAGTAAGCTCACAAGGGCATTGGTTATCTCTCTTTGGTGTCTTTAGTTACTGTTGATTTTGGTTCATCGCTGTGGATCTGTCATTTTGACTTGTTTTATTGTCTATTATTTGTGCATTTCACTTGTCTTAGTCTTTAGGCAGGTTTTTTCAGGCGCACGACCGTAGACCTACATGACTTCCGGTCCGACGCAGATCACTGCAGGAGCCGCCCAGAAATGTAGGTACGCGCTTGGCTTAGATGGAGCTCCTCCGGAGCATCGCACCGCAGTGTGAAGAGTGTAAACTCCCCATACATTCTTTTTGACAGGTAGCGTGATGTGATAAATGTATCGCACTGCAACGCCCTAGTGTGAAAAATCCCTTACGGTCATTATGAATATATTTCTTGTTATGTTATTTTTGTATATATAACATACAGAGGGGCTGCAGCACACAACAGGAAAAACAGTGACAGGGGCTCTTGGTTACGCTTTAACGCGCTTAAGCTCACCAACTGCGCCAAAGTGTCCCCGATCTGGTGAGTCCTACTCTAACCATATAAAGCTAGTTTTTATCAGCAGTCTAGTGGGAACTAAACCAAAAACCCAAGAGTCAACTAAATGGGAGAAAAGGAAATTAAAAACACCTCACCTTCCACTAGCTACCAAACGAACTCTCTGGACATGTGCAATGCACTCATTTATATGCTTAACTGTGCTAGAGGTGGGCGTGGTTATGCAGGCTCACAAGGGGAAAATTATAATCAATTATCAAGGGGTGAGCAGCACAAACCAACTTTTAATGCAATTTTTTTGCAAAGTATGCACGCAGCAGTGGAGACCCCAATCCCCACAAGAAATATATATAACATACAGAGGGGCTGCAGCACACAACAGGAAAAACTGTGACAGGGGCTCTTGGTTACGCTTTAACGCGCTTAAGCTCACCAACTGCGCCAAAGTGTCCCCGATCTGGTGAGTCCTACTCTAACCATATAAAGCTAGTTTTTATCAGCAGTCTAGTGGGAACTAAACCAAAAACCCAAGAGTCAACTAAATGGGAGAAAAGGAAATTAAAAACACCTCACCTTCCACTAGCTACCAAACAAACTCTCTGGACATGTGCAATGCACTCATTTATATGCTTAACTGTGCTAGAGGTGGGCGTGGTTATGCAGGCTCACAAGGGGAAAATTATAATCAATTATCAAGGGGTGAGCAGCACTCACCAGATCGGGGACACTTTGGCGCAGTTGGTGAGCTTAAGCGCGTTAAAGCGTAACCAAGAGCCCCTGTCACTGTTTTTCCTGTTGTGTGCTGCAGCCCCTCTGTATGTTATATATATTTCTTGTGGGGATTGGGGTCTCCACTGCTGCGTGCATACTTTGCAAAAAAATTGCATTAAAAGTTGGTTTGTGCTGCTCACCCCTTGATAATTGATTATAATTTTCCCCTTGTGAGCCTGCATAACCACGCCCACCTCTAGCACAGTTAAGCATATAAATGAGTGCATTGCACATGTCCAGAGAGTTCGTTTGGTAGCTAGTGGAAGGTGAGGTGTTTTTAATTTCCTTTTCTCCCATTTAGTTGACTCTTGGGTTTTTGGTTTAGTTCCCACTAGACTGCTGATAAAAACTAGCTTTATATGGTTAGAGTAGGACTCACCAGATCGGGGACACTTTGGCGCAGTTGGTGAGCTTAAGCGCGTTAAAGCGTAACCAAGAGCCCCTGTCACTGTTTTTCCTGTTGTGTGCTGCAGCCCCTCTGTATGTTATATATATTTCTTGTGGGGATTGGGGTCTCCACTGCTGCGTGCATACTTTGCAAAAAAATTGCATTAAAAGTTGGTTTGTGCTGCTCACCCCTTGATAATTGATTATAATTTTCCCCTTGTGAGCCTGCATAACCACGCCCACCTCTAGCACAGTTAAGCATATAAATGAGTGCATTGCACATGTCCAGAGAGTTCGTTTGGTAGCTAGTGGAAGGTGAGGTGTTTTTAATTTCCTTTTCTCCCATTTAGTTGACTCTTGGGTTTTTGGTTTAGTTCCCACTAGACTGCTGATAAAAACTAGCTTTATATGGTTAGAGTAGGACTCACCAGATCGGGGACACTTTGGCGCAGTTGGTGAGCTTAAGCGCGTTAAAGCGTAACCAAGAGCCCCTGTCACTGTTTTTCCTGTTGTGTGCTGCAGCCCCTCTGTATGTTATATATATTTCTTGTGGGGATTGGGGTCTCCACTGCTGCGTGCATACTTTGCAAAAAAATTGCATTAAAAGTTGGTTTGTGCTGCTCACCCCTTGATAATTGATTATAATTTTCCCCTTGTGAGCCTGCATAACCACGCCCACCTCTAGCACAGTTAAGCATATAAATGAGTGCATTGCACATGTCCAGAGAGTTCGTTTGGTAGCTAGTGGAAGGTGAGGTGTTTTTAATTTCCTTTTCTCCCATTTAGTTGACTCTTGGGTTTTTGGTTTAGTTCCCACTAGACTGCTGATAAAAACTAGCTTTATATGGTTAGAGTAGGACTCACCAGATCGGGGACACTTTGGTGCAGTTGGTGAGCTTAAGCGCGTTAAAGCGTAACCAAGAGCCCCTGTCACTGTTTTTCCTGTTGTGTGCTGCAGCCCCTCTGTATGTTATATATATTTCTTGTGGGGATTGGGGTCTCCACTGCTGCGTGCATACTTTGCAAAAAAAATTGCATTAAAAGTTGGTTTGTGCTGCTCACCCCTTGATAATTGATTATAATTTTCCCCTTGTGAGCCTGCATAACCACGCCCACCTCTAGCACAGTTAAGCATATAAATGAGTGCATTGCACATGTCCAGAGAGTTCGTTTGGTAGCTAGTGGAAGGTGAGGTGTTTTTAATTTCCTTTTCTCCCATTTAGTTGACTCTTGGGTTTTTGGTTTAGTTCCCACTAGACTGCTGATAAAAACTAGCTTTATATGGTTAGAGTAGGACTCACCAGATCGGGGACACTTTGGCGCAGTTGGTGAGCTTAAGCGCGTTAAAGCGTAACCAAGAGCCCCTGTCACTGTTTTTCCTGTTGTGTGCTGCAGCCCCTCTGTATGTTATATATATTTCTTGTGGGGATTGGGGTCTCCACTGCTGCGTGCATACTTTGCAAAAAAATTGCATTAAAAGTTGGTTTGTGCTGCTCACCCCTTGATAATTGATTATAATTTTCCCCTTGTGAGCCTGCATAACCACGCCCACCTCTAGCACAGTTAAGCATATAAATGAGTGCATTGCACATGTCCAGAGAGTTCGTTTGGTAGCTAGTGGAAGGTGAGGTGTTTTTAATTTCCTTTTCTCCCATTTAGTTGACTCTTGGGTTTTTGGTTTAGTTCCCACTAGACTGCTGATAAAAACTAGCTTTATATGGTTAGAGTAGGACTCACCAGATCGGGGACACTTTGGCGCAGTTGGTGAGCTTAAGCGCGTTAAAGCGTAACCAAGAGCCCCTGTCACTGTTTTTCCTGTTGTGTGCTGCAGCCCCTCTGTATGTTATATATATTTCTTGTGGGGATTGGGGTCTCCACTGCTGCGTGCATACTTTGCAAAAAAATTGCATTAAAAGTTGGTTTGTGCTGCTCACCCCTTGATAATTGATTATAATTTTCCCCTTGTGAGCCTGCATAACCACGCCCACCTCTAGCACAGTTAAGCATATAAATGAGTGCATTGCACATGTCCAGAGAGTTCGTTTGGTAGCTAGTGGAAGGTGAGGTGTTTTTAATTTCCTTTTCTCCCATTTAGTTGACTCTTGGGTTTTTGGTTTAGTTCCCACTAGACTGCTGATAAAAACTAGCTTTATATGGTTAGAGTAGGACTCACCAGATCGGGGACACTTTGGCGCAGTTGGTGAGCTTAAGCGCGTTAAAGCGTAACCAAGAGCCCCTGTCACTGTTTTTCCTGTTGTGTGCTGCAGCCCCTCTGTATGTTATATATATTTCTTGTGGGGATTGGGGTCTCCACTGCTGCGTGCATACTTTGCAAAAAAATTGCATTAAAAGTTGGTTTGTGCTGCTCACCCCTTGATAATTGATTATAATTTTCCCCTTGTGAGCCTGCATAACCACGCCCACCTCTAGCACAGTTAAGCATATAAATGAGTGCATTGCACATGTCCAGAGAGTTCGTTTGGTAGCTAGTGGAAGGTGAGGTGTTTTTAATTTCCTTTTCTCCCATTTAGTTGACTCTTGGGTTTTTGGTTTAGTTCCCACTAGACTGCTGATAAAAACTAGCTTTATATGGTTAGAGTAGGACTCACCAGATCGGGGACACTTTGGCGCAGTTGGTGAGCTTAAGCGCGTTAAAGCGTAACCAAGAGCCCCTGTCACTGTTTTTCCTGTTGTGTGCTGCAGCCCCTCTGTATGTTATATATATTTCTTGTGGGGATTGGGGTCTCCACTGCTGCGTGCATACTTTGCAAAAAAATTGCATTAAAAGTTGGTTTGTGCTGCTCACCCCTTGATAATTGATTATAATTTCCCCCTTGTGAGCCTGCATAACCACGCCCACCTCTAGCACAGTTAAGCATATAAATGAGTGCATTGCACATGTCCAGAGAGTTCGTTTGGTAGCTAGTGGAAGGTGAGGTGTTTTTAATTTCCTTTTCTCCCATTTAGTTGACTCTTGGGTTTTTGGTTTAGTTCCCACTAGACTGCTGATAAAAACTAGCTTTATATGGTTAGAGTAGGACTCACCAGATCGGGGACACTTTGGCGCAGTTGGTGAGCTTAAGCGCGTTAAAGCGTAACCAAGAGCCCCTGTCACTGTTTTTCCTGTTGTGTGCTGCAGCCCCTCTGTATGTTATATATATTTCTTGTGGGGATTGGGGTCTCCACTGCTGCGTGCATACTTTGCAAAAAAATTGCATTAAAAGTTGGTTTGTGCTGCTCACCCCTTGATAATTGGTTATTTTTGTATATAGTATTTATAGAAGATGAAACAATGACAACAGGAAAATGTATGAGTAAAGGTCTTTCCCTCTAAAGCAAATTAGTGTATGCTTTTTTGGGTGATTTACCGTCTTCTGGTATGTACGATTCGTGCAGTCCTTGGTGGTTATACTTCCTCGTGGCCCTCACTTTTTCCTGCAGCACCGTTTCTGTAGCCTGTCATTGTTTTTTTTTCACACTAGTATTTATTAAAGTATTATAAACATACGTATGTTATTTAAACAGATGCAGAAAAATGTATCTTCGAATTCAGTCTGTTATATCAGTATGAGAGAACTAAAGTAACAAAGAGAGGTATAACCATTGCATATTATAAAATATACAGCAACCACATGTTTTATATGTGTAAGTGCAGGAATAATTTTGTATCATTTGACTAATATCCCATGTGATTGTAATACTTTCTCCAGAAACAATAAGTATTAGATGTTGTTATAACCGCTTATGGGGGCATTTTTTTGCCATCTGGAGATATTTTTATGTTATTTTTTTTCCATTTTGGGTTTCTGTAAAGTAATCATAGACTCTAGCAATCTGGTGAGGTGTGGCATGGCTATTGAGGGGAAACGGAGGAGGCCGTGCATGTGAAAGGGAATGTTGAACTTAAAGAAGTAGAAATAAAGCCGCAAGAGTTGGTTTTTAAAAAGCTGATTTTTTTTGCCAGTTTTTAAAAGACTACATTTTTGGAATGTAGCTATTCCATACTTTTCTAATTGTTTACCATTCATACTTCCTCTTTCACATAGCAAATAGTGAAACCTGCAAAAGATACATATTCTTTTAGATAGTAAGCTCACAAGGGCATTGGTTATCTCTCTTTGGTGTCTTTAGTTACTGTTGATTTTGGTTCATCGCTGTGGATTTGTCATTTTGACTTGTTTTATTGTCTATTATTTGTGCATTTCACTTGTCTTAGTCTTTAGGCAGGTTTTTTCAGGCGCACGACCGTAGACCTACATGACTTCCGGTCCGACGCAGATCACTGCAGGAGCCCCCCAGAAATGTAGGTACGCGCTTGGGTTAGATGGAGCTCTTCCGGAGCATCACACCGCAGTGTGGGAAGTATAAACTCCCCATACATTCTTGTTGCCAGGTAGCGTGATGTGATAAATGTACCGCACTGCAACGCCCTAGTGTGAAAAATCCCTTACGGTCATTATGAATATATTTCTTGTTATGTTATTTTTGTATATAGTATTTATAGAAGATGAAACAATGACAACAGGAAGATGTATGAGTAAAGGTCTTTCCCTCTAAAGCAAATTAGTGTATGCTTTTTTGGGTGATTTACCGTCCTCTGGTATGTACGATTCGTGCAGTCCTTGGTGGTTATACTTCCTCGTGGCCCTCACTTTTTCCTGCAGCACCATTTCTGTAGCCTGTCATTGTTTTTTTTTCACACTAGTATTTATTACAGTATTATAAACATACGTATGTTATTCAAACAGATGCAGAAAAACGTATCTTCGAATTCAGTCTGGTATATCAGTATGAGAGAACTAAAGTAACAAAGAGAGGTATAAACATTGCATATTATAAAATATACAGCAACCACATGTTTTATATGTGTAAGTGCAGGAATAATTTTGTATCATTTGACTAATATCCCATGTGATTTTAATGCTTTCTCCAGAAACAACAAGTATTAGATGTTGTTATAACCGCTTATGGGGGTATTTTTTTGCCATCTGAAGATATTTTTAGGTTATTTTTTTTTTCCATTTTGGGTTGCTGTAAAGTAATCATAGAATCTAGCAATCTGGTGAGGTGTGGCATGGCTATTGAGGGGAAACAGAGGAGGCCGTGCATGTGAAAGGGAATGTTGAACTTAAAGAAGTAGAAATAAAGCCGCAAGAGTTGGTTTTAAAAAAGCTGATTGTTTTTTTGCCAGTTTTCAAAAGACTATATTTTTGGAATGTAACCATACCATACATTTCTAATTTTTTACCATTCATACTTCCTCTTTCACATAGAAATAGTGAAACCTGCAAAAGATACATATTCCTTTAGATAGTAAGCTCACAAGGGCATTGGTTATCTCTCTTTGGTGTCTTTAGTTACTGTTCATTTTGGTTCATCGCTATGGATTTGTCATTTTGACTTGTTTTATTGTCTATTATTTGTGCATTTCACTTGTCTTAGTCTTTAGGCAGGTTTTTTCAGGCGCACGACCGTAGACCTACATGACTTCCGGTCCGACGCAGATCACTGCAGGAGCGGCCCAGAAATGTAGGTACGCGCTTGGGTTAGATGGAGCTCTTCCGGAGCATCGTACCGCAGTGTGGGGAGTGTAAACTCCCCATACATTCTTGTTGACAGGTAGCGTGATGTGATAAATGTACCGCACTGCAACGCCCTAGTGTGAAAAAATCCCTTACGGTCATTATGAATATATTTCTTTTTATCTTATTTTTGTATATAGTATTTATAGAAGATGAAACAATGACAACAGGAAAATGTATGAGTAAAGGTCTTTCCCTCCAAAGCAAATTAGTGTATGCTTTTTTGGGTGATTTACCGTCTTCTGGTATGTACGATTCGTGCAGTCCTTGGTGGTTATACTTCCTCGTGGCCCTCACTTTTTCCTGCAGCACCATTTCTGTAGCCTGTCATTGTTTTTTTTTCACACTAGTATTTATTAAAGTATTATAAACATACATATGTTATTTAAACAGATGCAGAAAAATGTATCTTCGAATTCAGTCTGGTATATCAGTATGAGAGAACTAAAGTAACAAAGAGAGGTATAACCATTGCATATTATAAAATATACAGCAACCACATGTTTTATATGTGTAAGTGCAGGAATCATTTTGTTTCATTTGACTAATATCCCATGTGATTTTAATGCTTTCTCCAGAAACAATAAGTATTAGATGTTGTTATAACCGCTTATGGGGGCATTTTTTTGCCATCTGGAGATATTTTTATGTTATTTTTTTTCCATTTTGGGTTTCTGTAAAGTAATCATAGACTCTAGCAATCTGGTGAGGTGTGGCATGGCTATTGAGGGGAAACGGAGGAGGCCGTGCATGTGAAAGGGAATGTTGAACTTAAAGAAGTAGAAATAAAGCCGCAAGAGTTGGTTTTTGAAAAGATGATTTTTTTTGCCAGTTTTTAAAAGACTACATTTTTGGAATGTCGCTATTCCATACTTTTCTAATTGTTTACCATTCATACTTCCTCTTTCACATAGAAATAGTGAAACCTGCAAAAGATACATATTCTTTTAGATAGTAAGCTCACAAGGGCATTGGTTAGCTCTCTTTGGTGTCTTTAGTTACTGTTGATTTTGGTTCATCGCTGTGGATTTGTCATTTTGACTTGTTCTATTGTCTATTATTTGTGCATTTCACTTGTCTTAGTCTTTAGGCAGGTTTTTTTCAGGCGCACGAACGTAGACCTACATGACTTCCGGTCCGATGCAGATCACTGCAGGAGCCGCCCAGAAATGTAGGTACGCGCTTGGGTTAGATGGAGCTCTTCCGGAGCATCGCACCGCAGTGTGGGGAGTGTAAACTCCCCATACATTCTTGTTGACAGGTAGCGTGATGTGATAAATGTACCGCACTGCAACGCCCTAGTGTGAAAAATCCCTTACGGTCATTATGAATATATTTCTTGTTATGTTATTTTTGTATATAGTATTTATAGAAGATGAAATAATGACAACAGGAAAATGTATGAGTAAAGGTCTTTCCTTCTAAAGCAAATTAGTGTATGCTTTCTTGGGTGATTTACCGTCTTCCGGTATGTACGATTAGTGCAGTCCTTGGTGGTTATACTTCCTCGTGGCTCTCACTTTTTCCTGCAGCGTCATTTCTGTAGCCTGTCATTGTTTTTTTCACACTAGTATTTATTAAAGTATTATTAACACACGTATGTTTTGTCAAATAGATGCAGAGAAAAGTATCTTTGAATCCAGTCTGGTATATCAGTATGAGAGAACTAAAGTAACAAAGAGAGGTATAACCATTGCATATTATAAAATATACAGCAACCACATGTTTCCTATGTGTAAGTGCAGGAATAATTTTGTATCATTTGACTAATATCCCATGTGATTTTAATGCTTTCTCCAGAAATAATAAGTGTTAGATGTTGCTATAACCGCTTATGTGGGCATTTTTTGCCATCTGGAGATATTTTTAGGTTATTTTATTTCCATTTTGGGTTGCTGTAAAGTAATCATAGAATCTAGCAAGCTGGTGAGGTGTGGCATGGCTATTGAGGGGAAATGGAGGAGGCCGTGCATATGAAAGGGAATGTTGAACCTAAAGAAGTAGAAATAAAGCCACAAGAGTTGGTTTTAAAAAGCTGATGGTTTTTTGCCAGTTTTCAAAAGACCTACGTGACTTCCGGTCTGACGCAGATCACTGCAGGAGCCGCCCAGAAATGTAGGTACGTGCTTGGGTTAGATGGAGCTCTTCTGGAGCATCGCACCTCAGTGTGGGGTGTGTAAACTCCCCATACATTCTTGTTGCCGGGTAGCGTGATGTGATAAATGTACCACACTGCAACACCCTAGTATAAAAGACCCTCAAGGTCATTATGAATCTATTTCTTGTTATGTTATTTTTGTATATAGTAATTATAGAAGCTAAAACAATGACAACAGGAAAATGTATGAGTAAAGGTCTTTCCCTCTAAAGAAAATTAGTGTATGCTTTTTTGGGTGATTTACCATCTTTGTCTATATGTTACTGAAGCCCTCTCCAATGATTGGCTGTATTGCACAGCCTCTGCTTAATTAAGTATTGCAGACTAGGTGTAATGTATTCACACTTTCTATTGGCTGATAAGCAGTCTGCAGACTACATAGGTGGCAGAGTGCTGTCTGTTAGTGAGCATTTCTTTTGTGTGTGTGGTAAGTTGAAGGAGTGGTGGGGGCAGGTTCCTCGTGGTGGCAGCTCCAGGGCTTGCCTGCGCCCCTTTATTGTGTTACATGCTGGTTTTGGGGTCCCGGGTAGTGGCAGTGCTCAGGATCCCGGCTTGTCATGTGCACTAATGTTTGCATATTTTATTTGAAAAATGTCAGCACAGAAAGTTAAAAAAATCATTTTTTTGACAAAATTCATGTCTTTTTTGAAGAATATAATGAAAACTAAAAATCGCAGCAGCAATCAAATAACACCAAAAGAAAGCTGTATTAATGACAAGTAAAGGAGGTAAAATGCATTTAGATAGTAGGTTGTATGACCGAGCAATAAACCGTTAAAGCTGCAGTGGTCTGAATAGAAAAAAAAAGCTCTAGTACTTAACCTCCTGGTCGGTAAGCCCGTGCTCAGCACAGGCTATAACGCCGCAGGGCACCGCAGGGCCGATTTGCAAAAACATTTTTTTTGTTACAAACAGCTAGCACTTTGCTAGCTGCATGTACTTTGCGATCGCCGCTGCTCCGCGCTGATTCGCCGCTACCCGCCGCGCCCCCCAACCCCGTGCGCAAACTGGCCAATCAGTGCCAGGCTGCACTGAGGGGTGGATTGTGACGCCCAATGACGTCACGACATCGATGACATCATCACAAACGTCGCCATGGTGATGGGGGAAGCCAAGCAGGAAATCCCGTTCTGAACGGGATTTCCTGCTTGGAGGGGGTGGCTGGATGCCGCTGCTCAGCGGCTATCATATAGCTAGCGCTAGGCTAGCCACATGATTTAAAAAAAAAATTAAAGTAGTACTGCGCTGCCCCCTGGCAGTTTTAATTGACCGCCAGGGAGGTTAAGGAGTGAAAAGACTGCGGTCCTCAAGTGGTTAATAAGCTTTACTTCTGATGTACTAGCTGAGATTTTAGTCCTAGAGAGAGACTGCAGTGTAATTTGTGTTACAAGTTCAGTGCCTGATAGTACTGCTGGGATTGTGCCTTGCTACCATGTGATTGCGTTGTGTGTGGGGCGTTCTCATATTTTGTCCTAAGCACAAAGCTGACCCAAATACAAAAACGCTGGACTGAGTGCAGGCCACCCGACAGCAGAGTGGGAATTGTTGAAGTGTCTAGCAGGTGCTAGTGGTGGTAGAGTGAGAAGTGTTGTTGAGGGGTGACAGCCTTGTGTTAGCTTGAATAAGGCTGCTTTCCCTCTCTATCTGTTCAAAACCCCAGTCGGGAACTGTCTCTGCAGGCGTGCCGTGGGGCCGGTTCATGACATTTTATGTATTACAAACTCCAGGAGTAAGTGTACCTAATGAATATTTTGTATGTCATCAGGATTACTACATTGGGACGGAAATCTCCAGAGAGATGAGAACCATAAGAAAAGAAAGTATATTATCTTAACTGCTTCCCAACCACCTAACGCAAGATTGTGGCAGGAGAGCAACTTTCTAGTTCCTCCGTCTCGCATATGTGCATCATCTCTCTTGTGAGGAATGAAATTTGAGCTTGCACGACCATGCTGTCCCATCTCTGTGCACAGCGATCTGCGCTTGCAGGCTTTTGGCTGGCTGGCAGGCTGTTTAATTAGGTAAATACACATTGAAATATTTATATAGCGCTGACATCTTATGCATATGGTGTTGACACTGAACTGTTCCTTGGCGTGACTCAGTCTAATCCCTACCATAGGCATATGTCTAGGTATGTATGGTGTAGTGTTTGTATGTAGTCTAGGGCCAATTTAGTGGGAAGCCAATTAACTTATCTGTATGTTCTTATTTTCTTTTTTTTTAATGTAGGGTTTTATATGGCAGCAGCAATCAAATTGCACAAAATAAAAGCTCTATTTGTAGAATGAAAAGGAGGTAAAATTCTTTTGGGTGCTAAGTTGTATGGCTGAGCAATAAACCGTTAAACTTGTGAAGTGCCGAATTGTAAAAAATGGCTTGGTTACTGGGGGTATAAACCACTGGGGCTCAAAAGGTTAAATACAACTAGTAAGATATTAATTTTGGCACATAAAGTTAATTTTAAACACTACTTAATTCCAGTCTACATCTTTGGATAACCACTTAGCTCCAACAGAAATTCTAACTGCCAACATGAAAAACGAAAAAAAAAGACACACATTAAAATACCTTATAAACTTCCAGCAACATAATCCACATTTGTGCTACAAAACTTCATGTTTGTAACAAACTAGGAAGAGGCAGCGGCGGTGAACAGCGCTACCTCCGCGGCTGCCTCCAGCACCCTGTCTAGCAATATATCTGTGCCTCAGGCATCTAGCACGCCGAGGACGGACGGGTCTGTCAGTTGCACATAGGGTTGCTTTGTCGCGTGCACGTGCGCACAGACAGGACCTTTATGCCGGGAGGAGGCGCGTCAGCTGACCAGCCGGTCGGCTGACGTCAGAGGAGCCGCTCGCCGCTCCTCATTGGCTGATATGAGGGGGCGTGCTAGAGGGGTCTTCTCTGCTTCATAAGCCTAGCTGAATCACTCGCAACTTGTCTGCTGTTGCGAATACTTGGTGTTAGTACTCAGACCCTTAGATAGTTTCGGTGTGCTTTGATCCGGGAGGAAACCGGGGATTTCACACAAGATAGGAATTGTTTGATAGCCTTAACGTTTATTCATTACTGTGTTATTATTTGTGCATGACTCTGGCTTGTTCTGACTACTCATCTGCTCAGTGACTCTGTACCGCTGCCTATCTGATCTTGCTGCCAACTCTGCCTGTTTATACCTACCTGTCTCTGCCTTCCGATTTTGTACTGCATCTGTCTCTCTGTTGCCGACTCGATTAGTCTGACCACTCTACTCTCACCAGAGGGCCTTTGACTCTGGTGAGGGGCTCTGTTCTGTTAGTACCCACCAGCTCCTCTGGTGAGGTATAGCTAAACCTATCAGTACTACTGTTGCACCAATCACAATACTTGCTATTTAGCTATCACATCAGCTTCTGATATACCAGTATTATAGGTGATTCTGCAGATCACCATATAATCAGGTATATCTCTGCATTATAGGTGATACTGCAGATCACCTTATAATCAGAATTCTGTTCCTTGCTGACACAAATCGCTACAATGTTCTTTTCTTCCTCTGTGTTTTTTTCTGTTTTTGTAATATTATTGTTGAACTGCGCAAGTGTCAGCCCGCTGTCTACACTAGTCACATCCAAAGGAACTGATCCGGAGCCCTGTAGTAAGCACATTTTCCAGAGCGATGGGTCAGTTATGCGTCACTGTGCGTTCATGCAAGTATGTGCAGGAATGTGCCCATCAGGCATTGCCGAAGACCATTCTTTGCACATGCGTTTCTGTGGCACTGCCCTTTTTTTTCAGTGGACAGAGGATGATACTGTTTTATGGATACCACATTCAAAGAAAAAGAAAAGCCTATTTGGGCCATAAATAATATCCCAAGGACAATATGGATCTCATTGAGCAAAATATATAATCTTTATTAACAAACCAGCAAAATATAAAAACAATTAAAATACAGTCTCCTGGTATGTGCCAATTGTAACTGGCACTATCACCCTCTGGAAGAGAATCAATATCAAAAATGTATGCTAAAATAGCATACAATACAATAGGGCGGGGGTGCCACGTGATGTACACAAGTGCTAAACACACCTCTCTCGTCTCCAAGTAAAGTGCTACAGTGCAGATAATAAATGCATAAACATGAATGGTGCGTGCATGCGCGCATCCACGCCAAACAGCGTGGGCGCCCGCATACACACAGCCCGTGCTACAGAATCAAGGACTTAAATTACCATATATAAAAAAACATACAGTGGTGTGAAAAAGTATTTGCCCCCTTCCTGATTTCTTATTCTTTTGCATGTTTGTCACACTTAAATGTTTCTGCTCATCAAAAAACATTAACTATTAGTCAAAGATAACATAATTGAACACAAAATGCAGTTTTAAATGATGGTTTTTATTATTTAGTGAGAAAAAAACCCTCAAAACCTACATGGCCCTGTGTGAAAAAGAAATTGCCCCCTGAACCTAATAACTGGTTGGGCCACCCAGAGCAGCAATAACTGCAATCAAGCGTTTGCAATAACTTGCAACGAGTCTTTTACAGTGCTCTGGAGGGATTGTGGCCCACTCATCTTTGCAGAATTGTTGTAATTCAGCTTTATTTGAGGGTTTTTTAGCATGAACCGCCTTTCTAAGGTCATGCCACAACATCTCAATAGGATTCAGGTCAGGACTTTGGCTAGGCCCCTCCAGTCTTCATTTTGTTTTTCTTCAGCCATTCAGAGGTGGATTTACTGGTGTGCTTTAGGTCATTGTCCTGCTGCAGCACCCAAGATCGCTTCAGCTTGAGTTGACGAACAGATGGCCGGACATTCTCCTTTAGGATTTTTTGGTAGACAGTAGAATTCATGGTTCCATCTATCACAGCAAGCCTTCCAGGTCCTGAAGCAGCAAAACAACCCCAGACCATCACACTACTACCACCATATTTTACTGTTGGTATGATGTTCTTTTGCTGAAATGCTGTGTTACTTCTACGCCAGATGTAACGGGACACGCACCTTCCAAAAAGTTCAACTTTTGTCTTGTCGGTCCACAAGGTATGTTCCCAAAAGTCTTGGCAATCATTGAGATGTTTTTTAGCAAAATTGAGACGAGCCTTAATGTTCTTTTTGCTTAAAAGTGGTTTGCGCCTTGTATATCTGCCGTGCAGGCCATTTTTGCCCAGTCTCTTTCTTATAGTGGAGTCGTGAACACTGACCTTAATTGATGCAAGTCAGGCCTGCAGTTCTTTAGATGTTGTCCTGGGGTCTTTTGTGGCCTCTCGGATGAGTTTTCTCTGCGCTCTTGGGGTAATTTTGGTCAGCCGGCCACTTCTGGGAAGGTTCATCACTGTTCCATGTTTTTGCCATTTGTGGATAATGGCTCTCACTGTGGTTCGCTGGAGTCCCAAAGCTTTAGGAATGGCTTTATAACCTTTACCAGACTGATAGATCTCAATTACAGTACTTTTGTTCTCATTTGTTCCTGAATTTCTTTGGATCTTGGCATGTCTAGCTTTTGAGGTGCTTTTGGTCTACTTCTCTGTGTCAAATAGCTCCTATTTAAGTGATTTCTTAATTGAAACAGGTGTGGCAGTAATCAGGCCTGGGGGTGACTACAGAAATTGAACTCAGGTGTGATAAACCACAGTTAAGTTATTTTTAACAAGGGGGGCAATCACTTTTTCACACAGGGCCATGTAGATTTGGAGTTTTTTTTCTCACTAAATAATAAAAACCATCATTTAAAACTGCATTTTGTGTTCAATTATGTTGTCTTTGACTAGTAGTTAACAGTTTTTGATGAGCAGAAACATTTAAGTGTGACAAACATGCAAAAGAATAAGAAATCAGGAAGGGGGCAAATAGTTTTTCACACCACTGTATATAAAAATACCTACTAGTGCAAAATGTCAAACACCAATCAATCTCTAATGAACCTGTGCTATAAACTTAGAGCTGTGCAATCAATGTGCCAAAATATACACTGTATATGTACCCTCCAAGAAGATAAAGTGCTACGTGCCAATGTGCAAAACATAGAGAAATGACAAAGTGAACTTAAGAGGCACCGCTTACCCAAAAGAAGATCCAGAGGGGGATACCAGAGAATACCTAACGCGGTCGCAGCTTGCGGCTGCTTCAGAAGAGGCTACTGACTATATGCCGTCTGTTGTTTAAATATGGTGGCGTATAGGGAGTGAGAAGCGAGCACGGCCACGCTCTCGATGTCGAGGGGCGTGCGCTCTGATTGGCGCACGTCCTTTGCATCCGGGGCAAGGGTGATGTTATGCTTCTGGGGATAACTGCGCATGTGCGGCTCCCTCGCTTGCGTTCCACCATCACTTCTTGCCGGATAGCACCTATCTGGGTACTCTTCCTCATCCCTGCTCCGTCACCACTCAGCAAATCACATTGTAACTATGCTCATATTAGGATTAGTGTTGGGCGAACATCCAGATGTTCGGGTTCGAGAACGTTCGGCCGAACTGTGTCCCGATGTTCGGTACGTTCGTGCCGAACACCGAACATAATGGAAGTCAATGGGGACACGAACTTTCCTGCTTTGCAAAGCCTCCTTACATGTAACATAGACCAAATTTTCAGGGTATGTGGACAGGGGGGTGGGTATAAGAGGAAACTATTTTTTTCCAAAAGGACCTTATAGTTTTTGAGAAAAACGATTTTTAAGTTTCAAAGGGAAATTGTCTTTTAAATGCGGAAAATGTCAGTTTTTTTTGGCACAGGTAACAACAATCTTGTATTATTTTCAAGGCAAAGCAATGAGTTTTGTCGCAAATGCAGTGATTAATAAATAGAAATGGGATATTACGGAAAGTGGCAACGCTAAGCCATCACAGATGTTCATGGTCCTTGGTCTGGGTCGGACTCGGGGAGTGTTGCGTAGTTGTTTCCAATCCACGATTGATTCATTTTAATTTGTGTCAGCCGGTCTGCATTTGCTGTGGAGAGGCGGATACGCCGATCTGTAATGATGCCTCCGGCAGCACTGAAACAGCGTTCGGACATAACGCTGGCTGCAGGACAAGCCAGCACCTCTATTGCGTACATTGCCAGTTCATGCCAGATGTGTAGCTTAGAGACCCAATAATTGAAGGGTGCAGATGTATTGTTCAACACGGCTACGCCATCTGACATGTAGTCCTTGACCATCTTCTGCAGGCGATCGGTGTTGGAGGTGGAACTGGGCGATTGCTGTGTGGGCTGCTGCATGGGTGTCAGAAAATTTTGCCACTCCAAGGACACTGCCGATACCATTCCCTTGTGGGCACTAGCTGCAGCTTGCGTTCTTTGTTCCCCTCCTCGTCCTGGGTTTGCAGAAGTCAGTCTGTCGGCGTGGAACTGGCTAGAGGAGGAGGAGGATGTCAATCTCCTCTCTAATGTCTCCACAAGGGCCTGCTGGTATTCTTCAATTTTGACCTGTCTGACACTTTCTCCAATGAGTTTTCGAACATTGTCTTTGTACCGTGGATCCAGAAGCGTATAAACCCAGTAATCCACGTCGTCCAGAATTCGAACAACGCGCGGGTCGCATTCAATGCAGTCTAGCATGAATTGAGCCATGTCTGCCACAGTCCTAACAGAATCCTCAATATGTTCTTCTGAGCTTGACGCACCATCATCATCATCACCAGCATCACGCCGTCGCCGACCTTCTTCCTCGTCTTCTTCTGCTGTCCATTCCTGCTGAATCGTGGAAGTCCAACGTGCACCGCTCTGTCCCTCTGCAGTGGGGGCATCCAAGTCCTGCTCCAACTCCAGCTGTTCCTCGTCCTCTTCTTCAGCATAGCTGAGAGGACCAGCGTTTCCTGAGGCAGATTGTCTGATGTTGGTATCATCATCACGCTGATCGTTGTCCTCTTGAGATTCCCCCACTTGCATCCTGACTGCGGCTTCCTTGATCTGCAACATTGATCTCTTCAGTAAACACAGCAGTGGTATCGTAATGCTGAGTGAAGAGTTGTCACCGCTCACAAGCAACGTGGATTGCTCAAAATTTTGGAGGACTTGGCAGAGGTCCAACATGGTGGCCCAATCAGATCCACAGAAGCTTGGTAGCTGCCCGGATGCACCTCGGTACTGCGCCGCCATGTACTGGACCACTGCACTCTTCTGCTCGCAAAAGCGTGCTAGCATGTGCAGCGTCGAATTCCAGCGCGTGGGTACGTCACACACCAAGCGATGGTTCGGTAGATTGAACCGCTCCTGCATCTTGGTGAGTCCCTCCGAAGCGGTACTGGACTTTCGGAAATATTTGGCCACTCGTCGCACCTTCAGCAGAAGATCTGCCACGCCTGGGTATGTCCTCAGGAACCGTTGAACAACTAGGTTCATAACGTGTGCCAGGCAAGGGATGTGTCTCAGCTTAGCCAACTTTAAAGCGTGAATGAGATTGCTCCCATTGTCACACACAACCATGCCTGGTTTCAGGTCCAGCGGTGCCAGCCACAAATCGGTCTGTTCCTTGATTCCCTTCCAAATTTCTTCACCTGAGTGCTGCTTATCTCCAAGGCAGATCAGCTTCAGTAAGGCTTGCTGACGCATGGCAACAGCTGTGCTGCACTGCTTCCACGACGACCCTATTGCTGGGTTACCGATGCCGAATGAGGTACAGCTTTGAGAGGCATTGGAGGAGAAGGAGTCAGAGTCGAGATTGGTGCCTCTGAGGGACGCCGGTCCAGCAGTTTGCGGCGTGGGCAACACCCGTGCCGTAGCCGGTGAGGAGGAGTCACTGCCAGGCTCCACAAGGTTCACCCAGTGCGCCGTCAGGGAGATGTATCGACCCTGGCCAAAGGCACTCGTCCAGGTGTCTGTGGTGAGGTGAACCTTGCAGGCAACGGCATTTATCAAGCTTCTGGTTATTTTGCTAACCACGTGCTCATGTAACGCTGGCACTGCAGACCGCGCAAAATAGTATCGGCTGGGAACCACGTAACGTGGGATGGCAAGCACCATCATGCGCTTGAAGCTGTTTGTCTCCACCACACGATATGGCAGCATTTCGCAGGCCACAAACTTGGCTATGCTGGCTGTTAGTGCCACGGCCCGGGGGTCATTTGCTGGCAATTTTCTCTTGCGCTCAAACATCTCCGGGACAGACAACTGAACCGTAGGATCGCACACTGAAGGACAGTTGGTTGTTGTTGTCGTGGTCATTGAAGACTGGGAAACGTCAAGAGGACTGTTGCGGAAACTGACATCGTCGTCTACTACGGATGTTTGTGCACCACGTAATGGCTGGGCTGCTGCTGAGGAGGGTCTGGTGACAACGGAGGCAGTGTTGCTGGGGGCTGGAAGCGAGCCGCTACCCTGGCCTTGCGTGTTTGACCACAGAGTGCTATGTTTGGCTACAATGTGGCGGCGCATGCTGGTGGTGGAGAGGTTGTTGACATTTTTCCCCCTGCTCAGTCGGGTCCTGCACACCTTGCAAATCACCATGGTAACATCCACCCTGCAGTCTTCAAAGAAAGCCCAGACTTTTGAGCTCCTGCTTTGCTGGCGAGTTTGCTTCGTGCCTCTTTGGCATCTCACTTCTACGGCTACGCCTGTTGTGTCCAAAATACCCTGCCTACTTTGTGGCACACGGCGAACTCTTGTAGCAGTGGGTTCTGCAGCAGACTCATCTGTACTGCTGCTATCCCGACGGCGAGGTTCTAGTCGATAATCCGGGTCTGTGTCCACATCGTCCAAAACCTCCTCTTCCATCTCCTCATCTGTGACTGTGTCTGTGTGCAGTGGACTAGAGCTCCCCAGAACACCCTCTGCGCACCTCACTCCCATGTCTTCAAGATGTTCTTGGTGGACCTCCTGCAATTCCAATTCCTGCGCACAATGCTCAGGGATTTGGGTGTCTTCGTCCTCGCCTTGCATTTCAATGAGTGGTGCAGTTTCCTCGCACAATGGTTGTGAATCCGGGCACAACATTTCTGGCTGTTCCATTGTTTGGGGGGGTAGGAGCGGGAATAGCTCCTCCGAAGAGCCCATTGTGTCCGGAAATAATTGTTCGGACTGGTTATTTGGCCATTGTGTGCATGGTGTAGCTGCTGGTTGTGTCACCTTTGTGCCCACTGGCTCCTTGTAACTGGCAGAGGACCTTGTGCGTGACAAGGATGTGCTGGTGCTGCTGCTGCTTAACCCGCTGCTGGACGCTTGAGAGGTCAACCAATTCATTATCCGGTCCTGCTCTTGTGGATTAGTGAGGGTTGTTTGTCTGGCACACATGGGTGGTATTGAGTGGGTTTTCTTAGGTGCTCCACTGCGGCCTCTACGTGAACCGTCAGGGGAAACACCCCTTCCCTTGCCCCTCCCTCTTTCACTGGATTTCTTCATTATGGTTGTACTGATCCCAGCAGTACACGCTGACTGTGGCAGTACAGTGGCAATAAGACAATGCTATATAGTATGCTATATACTGGTGACGGACGGAAGTACTACTGATCCCAGCAGTACACGCTGACTGTGGCAGTACAGTGGCAATAAGACAATGCTATATAGTATGCTATATACTGGTGACGGACGGAAGTACTACTGATCCCAGAAGTACACGCTGACTGTGGCAATACAGTGGCAATAAGACAATGCTATATAGTATGCTATATACTGGTGACAGATGGAAGTACTACTGATCCCAGCAGTACACGCTGACTGTGGCAGTACAGTGGCAATAAGACAATGCTATATAGTATGCTATACACTGGTGACGGACGGAAGTACTACTGATCCCAGCAGTACACGCTGACTGGCAGTACAGTGGCAATAGACAATGCTATATACTGGTGGCAGAAGTACTACTGATCCCAGAAGTACACGCTGACTGAAAGTACAGTGGCAAATAGACAATGCTATATACTGGTGGCGGAAGTACTACTGATCCCAGCAGTACAAGCACGCTGACTGGCACTACAGTAGTATGACTAGGAGGCTGGGGGGGCCCTGGCTAGCCTAGCTGGTGAGAGAGTCTAACCTGCCTGCCTACCCAAAGCTAAACCCAACTTCAAGTGTCGGAGAAATGACGCGGTTCGGGTATTTATTTACCCGAACCACGTGACCCGCTCGGCCAATCGCAGTGCGAGCCGCGTGTTCGAGCCCGAACCACGTGACCCGCTCGGCCAATCACAGCGCGAGCCGAACGTTCGGGGAACGTTCGCCCATGCGCTGTCAGGCCGAACATACGTTCGACCGCATGGCCGAACACATGGTCGAACACCACGAGGTGTCCGGCGGAGCCCGAACCGAACTCGAACAGCCCAAAATCCGGGCGAACCCGAACAGTGGCGAACACTGTTCGCCCAACACTAATTAGGATCCACACTATCCCCCACATATAAATATAAGTGCATACTTATTTTGATAAATATATTATGTTATTTCTACATCGAAACACTGTTAAATTAGCAAAAAGGGCTAAAATTAAGGACAGCACTGCCATTTATTGTCAAAAAAAGTGTCAGTGTCATTCCAAATCCTGTGGAGAATTTTTGTTTCTTCTTTATTCTTCCTTCATTCTTGTATTGTATAGAATTGTATATATCTCATAATCCCTCTTCTGGAATCAATCACATCAAATGGAGGAAAACTTAGGAAACACAGGTAAGTACACTGTCAAAACACAAAGGAACATATGGAATATGCTACAAATATATTACATGAGGTGCTCCTGTCCGCTCACCCCGGACCGCGGAACAACCTAACCATCATTTAATGGTAAAACTTAGAGAGAGAGGGGGAAGGGGAAAGGGGTTACTAAGAGAAAGAGACTACAAAGAGAGAGGTCACAGAAGACCGGGCAGCCACCTGCTCACCACCAAGCGGTATACCCAAATGACAGAATGGAAGGAGGACAGGGACAGGGAAGATCCACTCCAATCCAAAGGAAAAAATCAAGACCACCTCAGATCATACACCATGCACCCCGTATGTGCACGTCCACGATCACCAATACATGAGTGCCCTCCAAGATGGTCCTTCCACACTGGTCCAGTACCCAATAACATAGATCACCACCAAACCTCGTGTGTGCGTATGGGTATAGCGTTCCTACTTACCATAGAAATCCCAATAGAGTGTCAAGAAGTGTATATTTAATACATCTATTTAAATGGGACAAGGAAAGAAGAAGATAAGAATACATATATTAGTACATCACTAGATTTAACAACAGATAGTTATTTTTCATCCAAGGAAGCAGCCAAAACTGGCCTCCTCATTTAGGCCCCGTGGCTGCTTGCTCCTCAGTCTGTGGATCCACCTAAGCTCACTCTTCAGGAGCCTAACCGTAATGTCACCCCCTCTTAAATTGAGTTGGACCTTCTCTAAGCCCATAAATGTCCAACCTCTCAGGGAACTATCATGGTACTCGAGTGCATGTTCTGCTATTGTTGTCAAATTCTTATTTTCCTGTCTGTCTCTACTTGCCAATTTTATGGTGGAGACATGTTTTTGAAGTCTCGTTTTTAACTTGTTCTTCGTTTGACCAACATATTGTTTGCCACATGGGCACTCAATAAGATAGATGACACCACTCGTTTGACAATTTATAAATTGTCTGACATCAAATTGTTGTCTTGTGACATAGCTCGTGAAGGTCTTGGTCACCTTCATATTTGGGCAGATGGAACACTTCCCACATCTGTAGTTTCCCACAATCCCAGTTTGATGTTGTTCAGAGTCAAAATGACTCCTACTTAAGATGGTCCTCAGGGTGGGGGCCCGTTTGGCTGTAATGCTTGCAAATGGTGTAATGCTCTGTCTAATAACCGGATCATTCTGCAGAATGGACCAATGTTTCTGTACAATCTGCTTTATATGTTGCCAACCAGTGTTGTAAGGTGTTACCAACCTGGTATACTTGTTCTCCTTTTTAGATCTTGTAGTCAATAGCCTTTCCCTTGGAAGTGCCCCTGCTCTCCTCTGTGCTCTTTCAATACATTTTCTGGGGTAACCCCTCTCTTTGAACCGTCTTTTAAGTTCTTTACTTTCATTCTCATAATTCTCCACCGTCGAGCAGTTCCTTTTGAGTCGAATAAATTGCCCCACCGGAATATTCGTTTTCAAATTATGTGTATGATATGATCTGAAGTCCAGGAGACTGTTAGTAGAGGTGGGCTTTCGGTAGATATTCGTTTGCAAAAGGCCTTGTTCTCCTCTGGAGATCCGCAAGTCCAGAAATTCCACTGTTTGTCCTGAAATGTTATACGTAAGTTTAATATTAAGGTCATTGTCATTGAGCCTTTCCAGAAATTCGACACACTTTTCCCGGGGTCCCTGCCACAGTATGAGCAGATCGTCGATGAAACGATACCACCCCAAGATATGGTGGTGATACCGCTCCATCGACGATGCCCACACCACCTCCCGCTCCCACCAGCCCAAGAAGAGGTTCGCCACCGATGGGGCACACTTGATGCCCATGGCGACGCCCCTCCTCTGTATGTAGAACTGGCCATCAAAGAGGAAGAAGTTGTTCTTCATAATAAAATCCAACAATGTCAGGATAAACCTCTGAAGGTCTCTCTTTAAGTTACTCCCCATCTCTAGGAAATATTTCACTGCTCTTAGGCCTGTATCGTGATCAATATTCGAGTACAGGGACTCGACATCACAGGTGATTAAAAGCGTGTCCTCATGCATTGTTAAGTCGTTGATTCGACCCAGTATATCCCCTGTGTCTCTAGCATATGATTCTAGTCCCTGTACATGGGGCTGTAAGAAATAATCTATGTATTGGCTGCAGTGTTCATTTAGACAACCAATGCCTGATATTATGGGCCTGCCCGGGGGTTCCACCATGTTCTTATGCACCTTGGGTAGCATATAAAATGTTGGGGTGATTGGTTTTTCTACCCATAAGAATTTTTTCTCTCTTTCACTTATTACTCCCTGCTGTATACCTTCATCCAGTATATCCTTAAGTCTGTTCTGACACGATCTAGTGGGATCACCCCTTAACTTGTTGTAGAAGTCCCGACTGTTAAGTTGTCTATTTGCCTCTTTCATATATTAATCCGTGGCCCATAAGACAATATTTCCGCCCTTATCAGCTTCCTTTATCTGAATATCTCGTCTTTTGCTTAGGGATCTCAATGCCCTTTTATCAGTGGTTGTTAAATTTTGTATTCCCCTTGGATTTTGTGTATCTAGAGCTTCCAAATCTTTGCTTACTAAGTCATAGAAGACTTTCACCTCAGGTCATATGTTTAGTGCTGGCAGATATTTAGATGTGGGCCTAAATGGAGTTTGACCCACCTTTTTGGGACCTTCGTTCTCCTCCAATAGATCCATTAAGTCTTGTAGTGCTAGTCTGTCCTGTAGTTCCGGAAAATTGTGTTCAATTTGTTCCATGCAGTCAGGTTTGTTATATATCTTCCTAAGCGTCAGACGTCTACAAAACAAATAAACATCCTTAAGTACTTCAAAATAATCAAAATAATTGGTGGGCGCAAATGATAACCCTCTCTGCAAAACTGATATTTTGTCATCTGTTAATTGTCTATCTGACAAATTAATTATGTTTAATACCTCTGAGTTTTGTGTCTGATCCGTGGAGCTCGCACTTTCTCTCATGTTTTTTTGTTTTTTAGGGGCACCCCGGGATCTCACATCCAACAACCTCTTCCTGAGGTTTTGTCCATGTGTGTCTGTCTCCGATTCAGTTGGATCACTTGATTCAGATTGTGATGGCCTGGGAGCAGCTGCTCCTTCTGCCGATGGTTTAGGTCGTCTGGGAAACTTCTTTGGTCTCCTACGTATATTATTTCCTTTTGGATTCCCCTTGTGGCTCCATTTATAGGCCCTATTAGTTCCATAATCTGCCCTGTCTCGCTCCAATTTTCTCTTTTTACAATCTAATATCTTAGTTTCAATTTCTTGTATATCTTTCTTAAGCCTAGACAGAAACGGTTCTACCAATGACCTCTGGTCAAACTCCTTCAATTTATCTTGTAATTCCAGGATCTTTGCTTTGGTTCTTTCCAGCAGTCTCCTATCAAAATTCAGAAGCATATCTAGTATTATTCTGGAGCATTTACCAAGGCCTATCTCCCACTCTTTCCTTTCTGCCAGATCTAATTGCCATGATGGAAAAATCTGCACCCTTAACCCCCTAGGGTAGATCCTTTCTTCCATATAGTTTTCCAAACTTTTAATATTCCACCATGTCTTGATGTGTACTATGTGTGCATCCTTTAATTCATTACATAAATTTCTAAAATCCTCAGGAGGGACATTAGTGCCATCCCACCCTTCTGTTGCTCGATCAAACAGAGTTTTTAATCTGCTCAACCAAGTCTGTTCCAGTGTTTCCAGTAAACCCAGATCCATCTTCTCATAGGTTCTATAGGAAAGCAAAGAGATTTCAACCATAAGAAACAGTAACACCAATATAGACCTCATGAGATATGTTATTCCATTCAGCATCATGAACATAGAACTTCAATCAAGGATACCATATTCAAAGAAAAAGAAAAGCCTATTTTGGCCATAAATAATATCCCAAGGACAATATGGATCTCATTGAGCAAAATATATAATCTTTATTAACAAACCAGAAAAATATAAAAACAATTAAAATACAGTCTCCTGGTATGTGCCAATTGTAACTGGCACTATCACCCTCTGGAAGAGAATCAATATCAAAAATGTATGCTAAAATAGCATACAATACAATAGGGCGGGGGTGCCACGTGATGTACACAAGTGCTAAACACACCTCTCTCGTCTCCAAGTAAAGTGCTACAGTGCAGATAATAAATGCATAAACATGAATAGTGCGTGCATGCGCGCATCCACGCCAAACAGCGTGGGTCGCCCGCATACACACAGCCCGTGTAGATCACATCTACAGCATTCCCAATATCCATATTAGCATTCACTACCTCATAAAAGCTGAGCATGTTAGTCAAACAGGACCTGTCTTTAGTAAACCCATGTTGATGCTGAGAAATAAGATTATTTTCTACTATAAAGTCATGTATAGTATCTCTTAGTAAACCCTCAAATAGTTTGCATACAACTGATGTTAAGCTTACAGGTCTATAATTTCCTGGATCTGATTTTTTGCCCTTCTTAAATAACGGGAAAACGTGGGCTGTACGCCAATCCACCGGGACTCTGCCAGTTGCAAGAGAGTCACAAAAGATAAGATAAAGGGGTTTAGCTATAACTGAACTGAACTGAATTCCCTTAGGACCCGAGGATGCATGCCATCCGGGCCAGGTGCCTTGTCTATTTTTAATTTATTTAGTCTTGCCTTCACTTCTTCCTGCGTTAAGTATTTAATATTACAGTTAGAAGATTGAGACTCTTCCGCCTCTGTAGTTTGCAACAGTGCTGTTTCTTTTGTGAAGACAGAAGCAAAGAAAGCATTTAATAACTCTGCCTTACCTTGGTCATCCACCATTGAGTTCCCCCCCTCATCCTTTAGGAGTCCTATACAGTCAACCTTTCTTTTTTTAGAGTTAATGTACTTGTAAAACTTTTTTGGGTTAGATTTGATATCCTTAGCAATTTGTTTTTCAGCTTCAATCTTTGCCTGCCTAATTTCTTTTTTACAATTTTTATTGCACTCCTTATAATTGCTTAGTGCAGCCTCGGTCCCCTCCTGTTTTAAGACCTTATAGGCATTCTTTTTCCTCTTCATTTTATCTTTAACCTTTCTATTCATCCATAGAGGCCTTTTTCTATTCCTAGACATTTTGTTTCCATATGGGATATACATACTACAATATTGATTGAGTATAAGTTTAAAAGCTTGCCATTTCCCTTCAGTGTCTTCCCCTTGTAGTACATTATCCCAGTTCACCAAACTTAGTGCCTGCCTAATTTGATTGAACTTTGCTTTGTAAACACATTGTATCCTTTTAAATTAGCTATCCAGTCATGGCTTTCATCCATCTATGTCTCGGTTATTCCCACAATGTCATAGCCTTTGTCATTCAGAATGAACTCTAGTTCATCTATTTTATTTGCAAGGCTCCGAGCATTGGTTACCATGCACTTTATATTTTTACCACCACATTTACCAATTTTGTTTACATGAAATGGGCTACTTGAATTTTTACCAACCTCCTTAATCTTTACACTGTCCCCACCCCCCTCTCCACCCTCCATAATGATAGGTTCCCACTGTCTTTTTACCTCATCTTGTCTACGTATTGAGACTTTATCCTCCCGCCTCCCCCCAGACCCTAGTTTAAAATCTCCTCCAACCGTTTTAGCCATCTTCTCCCCCAATGCAGCTGCACCCTCCCCATTAAGGTGCAGCCCAACCCTGCTGTAGAACCTGTAGCCGACTGCAAAGTCTGCCCAGTTCTCCAGGAACCCAAACCCTTCCTTCCTACACCAATTTCTCAGCCACTTATTTAACTCCCTAAGCTCCCTCTGTCTCTCAGATGTAGCACTTGGCACTGGCAGTATTTCAGAAAACACCACCTTGGAGGTCCTTGCTTTAAGTTTATCTCCAAGTACCTGAAAATCATTTTTGAGGACCTTCCATCTCCCACTAACTTTGTCATTGGTGCCAATGTGTACCATGACAGCCGGGTCTTCCCCAGCCCCACCCAGTAATCTGTCAATTCTTTCCGCTACATGCCGAACCCGAGCACCCGGGAGGCAACAGACTGTACGGCATTCACGGTTTCTTCGACAGATTACCCTATCTGTGCGCCTAATAATTGAATCCCCTACCACCAGTACCTGTCTAGCCTTAGCTGCACTCCTATTCCCTTTCTCGTTACAGCAGTCTGCCCCTTGGTTGCTAAGGAGCACATCCTGCTGCAGCATTGCTACTCCTGAATCATCCTCCCCAATATTACGCAAACAAGCATACTTATTAGTGAGGGACAACTCGGGACTAGCCTCCCTGCCACTTTTTCCCCTATCCCTTCTAACTGTGACCCAACTAGCGGCTGCCTCTGCTTCTTGGTCCGGCTGTACTCCACCCTCCTCATCTTCAACGGTTCCATCCAGTGTCTGGATCGTGAGATCCAAGCTCTTCTCCATGTTGTGTATGTGTCTCAGTGTTGCAAGATGCTTATTTAGCTCTGCGACTTCCGCCTCTAACTGAGCAACACACACACACCCAGGGCAACAGTAAACACCCTCAATCCGCTGATCAAGGCATGCATACATGTTGCAGGATGTACACTGTACAGCATAGTCCAATATGATGACTTTTGTGTGGGGAAAAATTATTTAAAGTAAACTGTGGCGGTAAAAGATGAAACGGGAGAGTGAGTGTAGCTGGGGAGGAGGAAAGGGAGAGTAAGTGAAGTTGGGGAGTGAGGGGAGGAGGGGGTGGGGGGGAGGAGGGGGTGGGGGGGGGGTGGAGGAGTGGAGGTGGAGTGAGTGAAGTTGGGGTGGAGTCCTCAAAATTTAAAGACTACACCACAACGTGCCTAGCACATTCTAACCAATGCAAAAAAACGCAATATTGGTTAAAAGTTTTTTTTTTTAAGTCCTTACCTACTTCCTCTCACGACTCTCTTTGTGCCTGTTTTTAACGCCTATGCCACTTGTGTCGCAGCCACTTAGTGAGCAAGCCACAGACTGAGCAAGCTCAGTGCTGAGTCCTGAAGCTGACCAAATACCTCCTGTTACAGCTAGTCCCTCCCCCTAGCTAATTGCCTGCTGCAAAGCAAACTAGAGGGAAAAGAAAAAAAAATGGTACTTTTAAAAACTGACACTTGCTTGCTTAATATCAGATGAACCACAATAGACAATCCACCAGATATCGCAGCAGCAAAAAAACAATATACAAACAGCAATGTAATATAATTAGTGCTCACAATTCCCAGCAGTGAAGTGAAGCAGCCCTCCACCAAGATTAGAGCTTTGGCCTACACTTCCTGTTTAATTTAACACCTGTGTTGCAGCTAGTCCCTCCCCCTAGCTAATTGCCTACTGCAAAGCAAACTAGAGGGAAAAGAAAAAAAATTGTACTTTTAAAAACTGACACTTGCTTGCTTAATATCAGATGAACCACAATAGACAATCCACCAGATAACGCAGCAGCAAAAAACAATATACAAAACAGCAATGTAATATAATTAGTGCTCACAATTCCCAATTCTTCTTTCCTTGTCCCATTTAAATAGATGTATTAAAAATACACTTCTTGACACTCTATTGGGATTTCTATGGTAAGTAGGAACGCTATACCCATACGCACACACGAGGTTTGGTGGTGGTCTATGTTATTGGGTACTGGACCAGTGTGGAAGGACCATCTTGGAGGGCACTCATGTATTGGTGATTGTGGACGTGCACATACGGGGGTGCATGGTGTATGATCTGAGGTGGTCTTGATTTTTTTCCTTTGGATTGGAGTGGATCTTCCCTGTCCCTGTCCTCCTTCCATTCTGTCATTTGGGTATACCGCTTGGAGGTGAGCAGGTGGCTGCCCAGTCTTCTGTGACCTCTCTCTTTGTAGTCTCTTTCTCTTAGTAACCCCTTTCCCCTTCCCCCTCTCTCTCTAAGTTTTACCATTAAATGATGGTTAGGTTGTTCCGCGGTCCGGGGTGAGCGGACAGGAGCACCTCATGTAATATATTTGTAGCATATTCCATATGTTCCTTTGTGTTTTGACAGTGTACTTACCTGTGTTTCCTTAGTTTTCCTCCATTTGATGTGATTCATTCCAGAAGAGGGATTATGAGATATATACAATTCTATACAATACAAGAATGAAGGAAGAATAAAGAAGAAACAAAAATTCTCCACAGGATTTGGAATGACACTGACGCTTTTTTGACAATAGATGGCAGTGCTGTCCTTAATTTTGGCCCTTTTTGCTAATTTAACAGTGTTTTCGATGTAGAAATAACATAATATATTTATCAAAATAAGTATGCACTTATATTTATATGTGGGGGATAGTGTAGATCGTAATATGAGCATAGTTACAATGTGATTTGCTGAGTGGTGACGGAGCAGGGATGAGGAAGAGTACCCAGATAGGTGCTATCCGGCAAGAAGTGATGGTGGAACGCAAGCGAGGGAGCCGCACATGCGCAGTTATCCCCAGAAGCATAACATCACCCTTGCCCCGGATGCAAAGGACGTGCGCCAATCAGAGCGCACGCCCCTCAACATCGAGAGCGCGGCCGCTCTCGCTTCTCACTCCCTATACGCCACCATATTTAAACAACAGACGGCATATCATCAGTAGCCTCTTCTGAAGCAGCCGCAAGCTGCGACCGCGTTAGGTATTCTCTGGTATCCCCCTCTGGATCTTCTCTTGGGTAAGCGGTGCCTCTTAAGTTCACTTTGTCATTTCTCTATGTTTTGCACATTGGCACATAGCACTTTATCTTCTTGGAGGGTACATATACAGTGTATATTTTGGCACATTGATTGCGCAGCTCTAAGTTTATAGCACAGGTTCATTAGAGATTGATTGGTGTTTGACATTTTGCACTAGAAGGTATTTTTATATATGGTTTTTTATATATGGTAATTTAAGTCCTTGATTCTGTAGCACGGGCTGTGTGTATGCGGGCGCCCACGCTGTTTGGCGTGGATGCGCGCATGCACGCACCATTCATGTTTATGCATTTATTATCTGCACTGTAGCACTTTACTTGGAGACGAGAGAGGTGTGTTTAGCACTTGTGTATATCACGTGGCACCCCCGCCCTATTGTATTGTATGCTATTTTAGCATACATTTTTGATATTGATTCTCTTCCAGAGGGTGATAGTGCCAGTTACAATTGGCACATACCAGGAGACTGTATTTTAATTGTTTTTATATTTTGCTGGTTTGTTAATAAAGATTATATATTTTGCTCAATGAGATCCATATTGTCCTTGGGATATTATTTATGGCCCAAATAGGCTTTTCTTTTTCTTTGAATGTGGTATCCTTGATTGAAGCTCTATGGGCATGACCCTGAATGGAATAACATATCTCATGAGGTCTATATTGGTGTTACTGTTTTAGGGATAATTAATTTTAATTAGATGAGGTTTCTGGGGAAACTCATTAACCACCCTGGCGTTCAGTTTCCCCAGGATTTCCGTGCAAAAAGTGTTTCAATTAATTTCCAATAATTTGCAACCATTTTTTTTTTGCAACCAATTTTTTTTTTATATTGAATTCAATACAGGTTATTGTATTGAATTCAATTTAAAAAAAAAAAGTGTTTTCTGCAAGATGTTGATGACGCTGTGTGACCCTGGTGTCATATACGCCAATCAACGGGGGACATGTGATCGCCGAGGGAGAAGCAAAATCCGCCAAGGGACATGGAAGAAGACACTGGGGAAGCTATCAGAGGTACACGACGAGGGATCAGCATGCCAATGGTGAGTATAAGGCCCAGATGTATAGTTAGCCAGATGTGCAGCCAGGTATAGTTAGCCAGGTATAGTTAGCCAGATGTAAAGTTAGCCAGATGTGCAGCCAGATATAGTTAGCCAGATGTATAGTTAGCCAGATGTATAGTTAGCCAGATGTGCAGCCAGGTATAGTTAGCCAGATGTGCAGCCAGGTATAGTTAGCCAAGTATAGTTAGCCAGATGTATAGTTAGCCAGATGTGCAGCCAGGTATAGTTAGCCAGATGTGCAGCCAGGTATAGTTAGCCAGATGTATAGTGAGCCAGGTGTTTAGCCAGATTTATAGGTAGCTAGATGTCCCCCTCCCGGTCCTCCCCCCCCCTCCTAGCACGCTGTGGGTAGCTATCTGTGCTACCCAGAGCGTGCAGAACAAGCACACCCTAGGGAATCCCTGGGCAGCCAGCGGGGCAGGGAATGTGCGGGGTTCCCCCCTGTATGCGAAGGCTATGTGGGCGGGGGGATCCCCCTCTGTGCGGGTGGGAGGATCCCCCTTCTATGGTGGCTGTTGTGAGCGGGGATCCCCCTCTGTGCGGGTGGGGGGATCCCCCTTCTATGGTGGCTGTTGCGGACGGGGATCCCCCTCTGTGCGGTGGGGGGATCCCCCTTCTATGGTGGCTGTTGCGAGCGGGGATCCCCCTCTGTGCGGGTGGGGGGATCCCCCTTCTATGGTGGCTGTTGTGGGCGGGGATCCCCCTCTGTGTCGGGGGGGATCCCCCTTCTATGGTGGCTGTTGCGGGTGGCCTATTCCCCCCTCCCTCCCGATCTCCCCCCTCCCGATCTACACCCCCCCCCTCTAAGCCCGTGGAGTAAATAGTTGTACTCACCAGAGGGCTTTCTCCAGCGATGACAGCAGCACTTCCTCCTCCATCTCCGAAGTCTCGTTCTCTGTATAGTTACATTACGAGGCTTGGTGACGTCACCAAGCCTCGTAATGTAACTGTACAGAGACCGGGACTTCGGAGATGGAGGAGGAAGTGCTGCTGCGTCGCTGGAGAAAGCCCTCTGGTGAGTACAACTATTTACTCCACGGGCTTACAGGGGGGGGGGAGATCGGGAGGGGGGAGATCGGGAGGGAGGGGGGAATAGGCCACCCGCAACAGCCACCATAGAAGGGGGATCCCCCCCCGCACAGAGGGGGATCCCCGCCCGCAACAGCCACCATAGAAGGGGGATCCCCCCACCCGCACAGAGGGGGATCCCCACTCACAACAGCCACCATAGAAGGGGGATCCCCCCACCCGCACAGAGGAGGATCCCTGCGCCCACATAGCCTCCGCATACAGGGGGGAACCCCGCACATTCCCTGTCCCGCTGGCTGCCCAGGGATTCCCTAGGGTGGCTGGATGCTTGTTCTGCACGCTGTGGGTAGCACAGATCGCTACCCACAGCATGCAGTCAGGCATCCAGCCATCCTGGGGAATCCCTCTGATGAGAAAAAAATGCAGCCGGCGGGGCAGAGAAACAGGAAATCTCCCTGTCGGCATGGACGAGCTCAGCTCGTCATTAACGTTTTTTGCAAGTTTTTGCTGGACGAACTCAGCTCGTCCATACCACCAGGGAGGTTAATGTTCAAATAAAATGACACAAAAGTAATTTGAGGCATAGAAATGAAAACAAAAGGGAACTCTGCTATTAGGGTCACTGTTGGAAGCCTCGAATCCTTGCACATCGCTGTGGTTCATGTCCTGGTGATGAAACAAACACACTGAATGCAGGAGAACATAACTGCCTGGCGATACAAACAATCACATTTGTGCTATTTGGAGTTTTGTAAATTAGGTTTACTGTATTCATGTCTAATTTTCATTTCTATAGCAAACAACGGCACTCAGTCCTCATTTATTGAACTCATGTCACTTTCCACACATGGGGAACTCAGATCAATACTGTTATGCAGGACATGGTAGATTAGTATGGATAGGCTCCCCTTCTCAAATCAATAGGGCTGATTTACTAAGGCTTCCCCAGAGGTCTCCAAGCATCTCAGCGAAACTGCACAGGGGACATTCATAAACGATCCAGGGAACGTGGACTAATTTTATTAAAAACTGTGAGCTGGGTGGTTAGGTTTTCCCAGCCTCCTTTGGGTCATATTTAGGGATGCTCGCTGGATTCCGCGCAATTCTTAATTCCGCGATTCCGGCCGGAATTAGGAAACCTCTAAAACAGAATTTCCCTGAAAATGTTTTATTTCCGCTGAACTTTACGGAATTTAAAATCTCTCTCCTCCTCCCTTGTCATATCTTCCAGGAAATTGTAGTATTTCAAAAGCCAGCTTACATACCATGGCTGGGAATTGAACCCAGGTCTCAGTGTGTAGTAGGTAACTGACTTAACCGCTATACCACCAACAACACTACATGCTGAAGCCAGCCTAGCATGTACCATTATGATCAATCCAAGAGAAAAAGTAGCGTGCTTAAGGATTTGTAGCATGTCAAAAGCCAAATCACCATGGCTGGGAATTGAACCCAGGCTGGGCTGGGAATTGAACCTAGGTCTCAGTGTGTGGTAGGTAACTGACTTAACCGCTATACCACCAACAACAATATATGCTGAAGCCAGCCTAGCATGTACCATTATGATCAATCCAAGAGAAAAAGTAGCGTGGGTTTAATTCCTAGCCATGGTGAGTTGGCTTTTGACATGCTACAAATCCTTAAGCATGCTACTTTTTCTCTTGGATTGATCATAATGGTACATGCTAGGCTGGCTTCAGCATGTAGTGTTGTTGGTGGTATAGCAGTTAAGTCAGTTACCTACCACACACTGAGACCTGGGTTCAATTCCCAGCCACGGTATGTAAGCTGGCTTTTGAAATACTACAATTCCCTGTAAGATGAGACCCTCCTCCCTCCGGGAGAGGGAGGAGGAAAAAGAAGGAGGAGGAGAGAGGCTAAGTGAACAGTTAATAGGGACTATGGGCTACCATATAGGAGAAATAAGGCTACTTTAGCAATTTTTCCGACGGAATCTGTAATTCCGCGGAATTTCGTACAAATCTGGCGGAATTTTCATACCGACGGAATTTAACACTGATGGAATCCGTGATTTCCGGCGAAATGGAATTTGCTGGTTCCGATCATCCCTAGTCATATTACTTCATAGTGAGTGCTATGAGGTACAAAAAGGGTTACAAACCTTGGCCGGGTTATATCAGAGCACAGTGTGATTTTTAAAGGATAGTAAATCAAGAGTTTACCACTGCAGTCATGTACATGCATCCACAATGAGGTTATTGAAATAAATCCTCTCTGTCCTTGGTTTACTAAAGATAAGTTCTTGCAGTTGGTGTGTACATGTGACTGCAATAGCACAAAAGCTGATTCATACTTAGCAATACTTACTTTGTTATGCTATGGCCCAGGTCAGCGCATGAGGTTTGAAAGCGTTTACTGGCTAATTGCAGACATTTTTGAAGCACCCAGTCCAGTTTTCACTTATATACTAAGGATGGAACTTAAAATGGCATAGGTTCGCCAGCGGTGAATCTTCATCCCTCAGGCCTTGTTCACATTGCGTTCCGTTCATGTATCCATCTGCGTTGGGTTTTTTTTTGAGGCGTCTTTTTTTTTTTTCGATTCCCGGCGCTTGGGTGGGCGATTTGTTTTGTGCTTAGCGGTTTTTTAAGCGTTTTTTTCCGAGCGGTTTTCCGAACGGTGGGTGAAAAGGATACATTTGAACAAAAAAAAAGGTTTCACTGACCCGGCGCTTCTTTCAGCCCTAGAAGTCTGGTAGGTCCCACGCCGTAGTTCTGCACTCAGTCAGGCCTCCACTCTATCCTCCGGAAGATCGGTGGCTCGGTCGGAAGCCACGGCTGGGTCAGAATCTTTTGCATATGCGGGGTGCGCTTTTCGTGATCGCGCTCTCACCGATGAGAGCGTTCTGCGCTTGTGCAGTTCAGAGAGAATTGAACTGCACAAACACAGATCGCTCCCGGCGATGGGAGAAGTGTGCCCACGCATGCACAGAAAATCCCAACCCAGCTGCGGCTCGTAATGTTCCGGAAAGTAGGATCAGGGGCCTGGCTCAGAGTGGAACTACGGCATGGGACCTAACAGATTTCTAGTGGCTGGAAGAAGCCTCAGGTGAGTGAAACCTTTTTTTTCCAGATGTATCCCTTTATGCCCAGCTTGACCTCTGACCTAAAGCCAGCGGCCTGGTAGGGATGGCATTTTGGGTTAAAAGTTTGCCACTGGCATACCTGTGCCAATGTGAATTTCATCCTTATTCCTCAGTCTTCTCCAAACAGAGTAACTTAACTCCAGTATATTACATTTTTATTGACAAATTCATTAGTATAAATGAGCATCTTGAATAAATAATTAAGGGAAGAAAAAAAAACAAGAATCAGGGATTTTTCTCTGTTTGAGATGTAATAGTGGCACCTATAGCAAATGGATCCGCATCAGCTTACTAAATAAAATAATATATATGTTGTTGTACATATCCAGTAGGATAACGTGCTCATTGTATGTGCAAGTAGCCTACTGGATACTTCTAGCAATAAATGTATATTTTTGTATATTGGAAGCTAGTGCTGATCCATTTACTGTTGGCCTTTTAGTCTTGATTTGGTGCACCATTGATCCAGCACTGTTTCTGCTTGGTAGATGACATTTAGAATCAGGTTCGGAGTACGCTGGAAAGTATTTGCTGTATAACAATGGCACCTGCTGACATCCTGCAGTGCCTGCACTTACATCCCAACTACAGTGGTTTGCAAAAGTATTCGGCCCCCTTGAAGTTTTCCACATTTAGTCATATTACTGCCACAAACATGAATCAATTTATTGGAATTCCACGTGAAAGACCAATACAAAGTGGTGTACACGTGAGAAGTGGAACAAAAATCATACATGATTCCAAACATTTTTCACAAATACATAACTGCAAAGTGGGGTGTGCATAATTATTCAGCCCCCTTTGGTCTGAGTGCAGCCAGTTGCCCATAGACATTGCCTGATGAATGCTAATGACTAAATAGAGTGCACCTGTGTGTAATGTAATGTCAGTACAAATACAGCTGCTCTGTGAGGGCCTCAGAGGTTGTCTAAGAGAATATTGGGAGCAACAACACCATGAAGTCCAAAGAGCACACCAGACAGGTCAGGGATAAAGTTATTGAGAAATTTAAAGCAGGCTTAGGCTACAAAAAGATTTCCAAAGCCTTGAACATCCCACATAGCACTGTTCAAGCGATCATTCAGAGATGGAAGTAGTATGACACAACTTTAAACCTACCAAGACAAGGCCGTCCACCTAAACTCACATGCCGAACAAGGAGAGCGCTGATCAGAAATGCAGTCAAGAGGCCTATGGTGACTCTGGATGAGCTGCAGAGATCTACAGCTCAGGTGGGGGAATCTGTCCATAGGACAACTATTAGTCGTGCACTGTACAAAGTTGACCTTTATGAAAGAGTGGCAAGAAGAAAGCCATTGTTAACAGAAAAGCATAAGAAGTCCCATTTGCAGTTTGCCACAAGCCATGTGAGGGACACAGCAAACGCGTGGAAGTAGGTGCTCTGGTCAGATGAGACCAAAATGGAACTTTTTGGCCAAAATGCAAAACGCTATGTGTGGCGGAATACTGCACATCACTCTGAACACACCATCCCCACTGTCAAATATGGTGGTGGCAGCATCATACTCTGGGGGTACTTCTCTTCAGCGGGGACAGGGAAGCTGGTCAGAGTTGATGGAAAGATGGATGGAGCCAAATAAAGGGCAATCTTGGAAGAAAACCTCTTGGAGACTGCAAAACACTTGAGACTGGGCCGGAGGTTCACCTTCCAGCAGGACAACGACCCTAAACATAAAGCCAGGGCTACAATGGAATGTTTTAAAATAAAACATATCCATGTGTTAGAATGGCCCAGTCAAAGTCCAGATCTAAATCCAATTGAGACTCTGTGGCAAGATCTGAAAACTGCTGTTCACAAATGCTGTCCATCTAATCTGACTGAGCTGGAGCTGTTTTGCAAAGAAGAATGGGCAAGGATTTCAGTCTCTAGATGTGCAAAGCTGGTAGAGACATACCCTAAAAGACTGGCAGCTGTAATTGCAGCAAAAGGTGGTTCTACAAAGTATTGACTTAGGGGGCTGAACAATTACGCACACCCCACTTTGCAGTTATTGATTTGTAAAAAATGTTTAGAATAATGTATGATTTTCGTTCCACTTCTCACGTGTACACCACTTTGTATTGGTCTTTCACGTGGAATTCCAATAAAATTGATTCATGTTTGTGGCAGTAATGTGACAAAATGTGGGAAACTTCAAGGGGGCTGAATACTTTTGCAAACCACTGTAAATCTAAGATTGAACTAGACAAATTATACTAGCCTTCAGGTTGATAAGAGAATATAGAGCAAAGTTGAGGACTGCACTGGAGCTTCATTTCCTTTGGAATCAGGTTAAGGATGGGTCAATCAGGAGTGTCCACATGACACAGAGAGAAAAAAAGAACAATAGATGCTATTCTACGTTAGCCAAAATACCTTCATTACAGTGGAAATATTGTTTCTATATGAGGAGGTGGGACTTGTAGCTTCAAGTAGTGGATTTTGACTTAAGCAACTTTAATACCTCAATTTTGAAGCAGCCAGGAAGCCACAGGAGAGTTCTTAAAATGGAACTTAACTGTATAACTGTAACGATTGGTGTCAGCACGCAGAGAGAATCTGATTATTGGTGATCTGCAGTATCACCAAGAATGCAGATATATACCCGATTATTGATGATCTGCAGTATCACCGATAATCAGATATATTGCTAACCTCTGGACACCTATAGGTATATGAGTGTTTGGTGTAACAGTAATACTTTGAGTAATGCACCTGCCGAGCAGGTGATCAGAAGCAGCCTGGAATACTGCTTTTGAGGACACAGGAACCTTTCAACAGCCTGAGATTCTCCAAGGGGTGGAGTCAGGCTGAAGGTAGGAGGAACCTGAGCGGGAGTGACACCTGAAGGGTGGATGTCACTAGCAGGTCAGGAGACTATCTCTTAAGGGGGAGAGATAGTCCCCAAGGTAGTAACAGATATCAAACAATGCCTAGTCTGGGTGTGAGGTCCGTGTTCTCTACACCCTGGAACTAGCCTGAAGTATAACACAAATGATAATACAGTTCCCTAGTCTTGGGTGTGAGGTCCTTGGTCTCTACACCCTGGAACTAGTCTGGAGCATAACGCAAATGATAATACAGTTCCCTAGTCTTGGGTGTGAGGTCCTTGGTCTCTATACCCTGGAACTAGTCTGGAGCATAACACAAATGATAATACAGTTCCCTAGTCTTGGGTGTGAGGTCCTTGGTCTCTTCACCCTGGAACTAGTCTGGAGCATAACACAAATGATAATACAGTTCCCTAGTCTTGGGTGTGAGGTCCGTAGTCACAACACCCTGGAACTGGTCTAAAGAATAACATAGAACTGACACAGTATCCTAGTCTTGGGTGTGAGGTCCGTCGTCACAACACCCTGGAACTGGTCTAAAGCATAACATAGAATAAGCATGAGAAAGTATTCTAGCTCAGTGTGGATTCCCAGGTCCTTCCTGGTTCAACCACACTGTAGGATCTGACTATGGTCTGAATGCTTCCACGTAAGTGTTTGCAATGGCAGACAACCAGCAACTGGCAAACAAGCAGTATATATAGCTGCTGGAGTCTGCCACCCCGCCTAAGCCACTCAGCCAATCATGAGTCCAGCAGGAATCAGCTGATCCTCCTGATCAGCTGACACTTCCCCTGCTGGTATAAAGGTCCTGACATCTGGGCCGCGCGCGCGTAGCTCTCCATCCGCCCATGTGAACTAACAGACCCAGCCACACCAACCGCACGCCGTTGCGTACAAACCGCCGTGTTGGATGCAGAAACAGCCGCCTTGCTGTCAGAACCTGCGGCGCCTTTTCCGCGTTCTCTCGTGGTGCCAGGCGCACGTCTCCGCATGCCAGCCGCTGTTCTGGACGCGGACTCAGCCGTCCTGCGGTTAGAACACGCGGCAGCTTTTCCGCGTTTCCTCACAGTACCCCCCCCCCCCCCCCGAGGAGTGGACTCCGGACACTCAAGCCGAGAATCTATAGCTTTTTGTATCCTCCAATGACTAACCACCATGGGGAGGGAGGGAGCGGAACCCACTTGCACCGCCGGTTTAGGCAAGGACACAGGAAATGAACTCTTGTCAACCTGTTTTTTCAGTGGAAAAATTACTCTGGGCCCAAAACCCTTATCTGAAGCGTCTGCTGTGGAGCTTTTGCTATCTGATTTATACCTGCGAGGTAACCGTGAGTAACTGGATCGGTTAGAAGACTCTGTACACTGTCCTGCCTTTCCTCCAACCTGTATTTTGTATTATATAGTAGCAAATATATCGGCGCCAAGGGACAATGGAACCGCCGCTGAGAAGAACAATGTCCAAAAGTTCAGAAGTCAGGCATACATCAAAGGTCAGCGCAGGTTTAGAAAGTCATTATATGTAGGGAATGGTAAATTCTTCACCACAATATCCAGTGGACATCCGTATGGAGGTAAAGCGTAACCCATTTATTTAGATAAAATTTCTTTAAAAGGCAGTAGATATAAAAACGATAACTCACATACGGGGCCCATAAACAGGGAACCCCGGAAGATTACCGCGCATGTAATGGTCAATCGTAGATCAATAGACAATGGTGCCGCTAGGGAAGTAACAGGCGGCACCATTGTCTATTGATCTACGATTGACCATTACATGCGCGCTAATCTTCCGGGGTTCCCTGTTTATGGGCCCCGTATGTGAGTTATCGTTTTTATATCTACTGCCTTTTAAAGAAATTTTATCTAAATAAACGGGTTACGCTTAGATATTGCCGTTTTTGTTTTCCTATATAAATTCCTGAAACTTTACCTCCATACGGATGTCCACTGGATCTTCACGACGTCTGATGTTCCCTGGACGTTATCTGTGACCTGAGTCATTTTACAAACTTATAATGTGGGTTGTTGGGAGCTGGTAAGCCTTTTCTAGTTTTGATGTTTGGCGGATATCTACCTCTGAGCATTTGATATATTGTGGTGAAGAATTTACCATTCCCTACATATAATGACTTTCTAAACCTGCACTGGCCTTTGATGTATGCCTGTATCTTGTATTACCTGTATTACCCACATCAACTCTCTTCAAACAGCGCTCATGACAATAGGCTGACCAGTCCAGTAACTGTCCTGAAGCCCAGTCGATCCGCGGAGAGTGATGCTGTAACCAGGGCATACCGAGGCCCGGAACCGTAACCTCTCTTCATGCAATGCCCCTAAATGACAAGAGAGTAGGGGAGTTTGGGAAAGAGACTGAGCACTCTGCAATGGAGAGTCATCCACTGCAGTGACCGAAATCTGCCGGTCGGGTGCAGACAAAGGTATTTCCAAACTTCTAGCAAAATCGTAATCCATGAGGTTCGCTGCTGAACCCGAGTCCACCATGGCCTCTGCGGACCCTGTCCAACCCTCCCACATAACCGAACAGGGAAGGAACAACTGACCATCATTCAGAGACGAAATCTGTTCACCTATGGTATTGACTAATACCAGGCGATAGCATTTATCTGGCCTAGTAGAACCATATAAGTCGTTTCTCTTTGGCCTCCTGTGACTCTTCTTCCCTAGAGTCAGCCCTGTATACCCAATTTGCATTGGTTCGGCTGGGGGTGAGGGAGACCGAGAAGGGTCATGTAAGATAGTCCTTCCAGTATTTCTACCTCGAATCTGTCTCTGGTATCACAAACGGCGATCTATCAGTATGGTGTAAGGATTGTGAAATTCTCTCCGTGATCAGCGCACAGGACGTGCGCTGACACTGCAGAAATCCTCCACAAGCGTATAATTTGAGGGAACCTAGCAAAAGGTGCAACGCGCCTGTTGAGGGAAATTCCTGTTGGCAGGTGGAGCTGTGGAGTGCAGAGGAACAGCTCCTCTGCCCTTCCATAGACGCCAGACAGGAATTGTACGAAGGGAAGAAACGCAGGGCAAGATAGCCCTGAAAGAGAGAGATCAAAGCGACAGAGGGTATGTGTGTCCACCAATCTAGTCGCCACCCTGCGACGATGAACACACAACCATGAAGACCAGGTGAGAAGACAATCGCCAGAGATGGCGATTGCTAACAGCGACACAAGACTGAACAAGTACAGATGAGGAATGTATGTATGTCCACCAATCTAGCCGCCAACCTGCGACGGTGGACACACAACAAAGGAAACCAAGTGAGAATGCAATCGCAAGAGGAGCGATTGTGAAAGAGAATGAGCACAGGGACAGAATGTATGTATGTGCCCCAATCTAGTCGCCAACCCGCGAAGGTGCACACACAACAGCAGAAACGAAGTAGGAACGCAATCGCGAGAGTGGCGATTGCCAGAGGTGACACAAGGCTTAAGCAAGACAGGGCACGAGAGTAGCAAAGGCACAGTAATAATACAATGAGAAGATAAGGAAAATAACAAACGCTAACTAAATGCGAACACCGCACTCATTCGCAACAGCGAACCCGTTTACTGCGCGGTCTCTGCGTGTTAAGCACAACAGAGACAAGCACGCCTAACTAACCACCGACAGACAAACAAGAAACATAGGACGCGAGCGCTTGCTTAACGGTTACCTCACCGAGCCTCCAGCAAGCGTTTGTATCAGACAAGACAGATACACGAAAACAGGAATAAGTGAGAGATACGATCCACTGCTCTTTCCGCCAGAGCGAGTGCGATCCAAGTAAGGCAACAGAGCTTGCGGGATCCCCTGCTCTTTCCGCCAGAGCAAGTGCGATCCAAGTACAGCAAGATAGTTTAGCAGGATCCACTGCTCTTTCCGCAAGAGCGAGTGTGATCCAAGTATAGAAACAGAGCGAGCTGAATCCACTGCTCTTTCCGCCAGAGCAAGTGCGATCCAAGTACAGCAAGAGAGACAGAACAGGCAATACAAATAATACAATCCTGACTGTTTTATCAAGGATGCCTAGCGCAGTCCCAGCAATTACTCTAAGCTAATCTTTAAACAATAAGCATGGCTGACACTCCAGGAGTGTTTCACAGGACAAACCCTTATGACCAGCGACATACTGTGGAATCACATGGTATATATAGAGCAAGCCTACAAAGGATGTGGCTAGGCAATTTTCATGACAAACGTGTGCAAATTCCTCAGCAACAGCAAGCTGTAAAACTGACAAAAGGTCTCTCTTCCAGAGACCTGCAGAATGCAGACCTGAACAGTGGTCAAAAAGCTGTGGATCATTACATATGGCCAAAGAAATTGCCTGGTCCACAGATTCAGGCTCAGGATATCCAATCATCACATCGTGAATTTCATTTGACAATCCTGCTATAAAACAATCTAACAAGGCATAATCCCCCCATCTCGCTGAAGCAGACCACTTCCTAAACTCTGCGGCGTAACCCTCCACTGAGTTATGACCCTGTCTGAGCAACTTGAGCTTCCGCTCAGCAGTGGAAGCGATGTCCGGATCGTCATAAATTATGGCCATCGCTTTAAAAAATTCCTCAACTGAAGTCAGGGCCTCATCCCCAGGTTGAAGGCCATATGCCCAGGTCTGAGAATCCCCTGTTAACAGTGTCTTAATGAAGGTAATTCTCTGTGCGACAGTACCTGAAGAATTAGGTCTCAACACAAAGTAAGACAACACTCGATTTTTAAAGTTTCGAAAGTCAGATCTATGGCCAAAAACTTCTCGGGCACAGGCATGCGTAAGTCTGTAAAAAGAGGGGATCGCACTATGTTTATAGTAGATTGAAGTTCCTGAATAGCTCCAAATAGCTGACTGATCTGGTTTTGCTGGTTCAAAGCTACCCCGGAAAGCTGGTTTACAGCGGTGGTCAGGACTTCAACATGTCTACATAGTGCGTCCATTTGGGTTTGGTCTGCCATTCTGTAACGATTGGTGTCAGCACGCAGAGAGAATCTGATTATTGGTGATCTGCAGTATCACAAAGAATGCAGATATATACCTGATTATTGATGATCTGCAGTATCACCGATAATCAGATATATTGCTAACCTCTGGACACCTATAGGTATATGAGTGTTTGGTGTAACAGTAATACTTTGAGTAATGCACCTGCCGAGCAGGTGATCAGAAGCAGCCTGGAATACTGCTTTTGAGGACACAGGAACCTTCCAACAGCCTGAGATTCTCCAAGGGGTGGAGTCAGGCTGAAGGTAGGAGGAACCTGAGCGGGAGTGACACCTGAAGGGTGGATGTCACTAGCAGGTCAGGAGACTATCTCTTAAGGGGGAGAGATAGTCCCCAAGGTAGTAACAGATATCAAACAATGCCTAGTCTGGGTGTGAGGTCCGTGTTCTCTACACTCTGGAACTAGCCTGAAGTATAACACAAATGATAATACAGTTCCCTAGTCTTGAGTGTGAGGTCCTTGGTCTCTACACCCTGGAACTAGTCTGGAGCATAACACAATGATAATACATTTCCCTAGTCTTGGGTGTGAGGTCCTTGGTCTCTACATTCTGGAACTAGTCTGGAGCATAACACAAATGATAATACAGTTCCCTAGTCTTGGGTGTGAGGTCCTTGGTCTCTACACCCTGGAACTAGTCTGAAGCATAACACAAATGAGAATACAGTTCCCTAGTCTTGGGTGTGAGGTCCGTAGTCACAACACCCTGGAACTGGTCTAAAGCATAACATAGAACTGACACAGTATCCTAGTCTTGGGTGTGAGGTCCGTCGTCACAACACCCTGGAACTGGTCTAAAGCATAACATAGAATAAGCATGAGAAAGTATTCTAGCTCAGTGTGGATTCCCAGGTCCTAACTGGTTCAACCACACTGTAGGATCTGACTATGGTCTGAATGCTTCCACGTAAGTGTTTGCAATGGCAGACAACCAGCAACTGGCAAACAAGCAGTATATATAGCTGCTGGAGTCTGCCGCCCCGCCTAAGCCACTCAGCCAATCATGAGTCCAGCAGGAATCAGCTGATCCTCCTGATCAGCTGACACTTCCCCTGCTGGTATAAAGGTCCTGACATCTGGGCCGCGCGCGCGTAGCTCTCCATCCGCCCATGTGAACTAACAGACCCAGCCACACCAACCGCACGCCGTTGCGTACAAACCGCCGTGTTAGACGCGGAAATAGCTGCCTTGCTGTCAGAACCTGCGGCGCCTTTTCCGCGTTCTCTCATGGTGCCAGGCTCACGTCTCCGCATGCCAGCCGCTGTGCTGGACGCGGACTCAGACGTCCTGCCGTTAGAACACACGGCGGCTTTTCCGCGTTTCCTCACAATAACTTGATGAATACAATTGCTTTTACATTTTTTTTTTAGTATTCATGTATTAATTATTTCATCAGTGTTTGCACATTGTAAATCTCTCCCTGATTTACATTCCTAACTGTATTAGCGATGGTGACCTTATCAGGAACCGGCCCGCGGCACGCCTGCGTATACGGTTCCCGACTGCGGGTTTGACCAGATTAAGCGGGGAACAGCCTTATTTAAGCTACAAACAAGGCTGGAACCCCTCAAACACTGCCCACTGCCACCACTAGCTGTTCACTAGACACTTCCACTCTGCTGTTGAGTCCTCAGCGCGCACTCCGCCTTTTTCGTATTCGGGTTAGCTTTGCGCTTAGGCCAACTACGGGAACGCCACGCACCCACACACACACACAGTTGCAATCTTACACTGTCGTGAAGCAAGGACCCACTAACAGTCGTTTCGAACGATACTGTTAGCCACTCTGCTGTCGCTACTCGCACTGGCGTTGTTCGTACGTTGGGTCAGCTGCGCGCTTAGGCCAACGTATGACAAACGCCCCCACACACAATGCAATTACAATTTCATACGGTAGTGTTGCTCAAGCGTACAATTAGGCATGAAACTTATACACGGTTACACTTCAGTCTCTTCTTGGCTATGAGTGTTAGTTTAGTACGGCAGAAGTCAAGCTTATTAAATAATAATTTAATATTCCAGAAAAACATAGAACAGTGCAGAACTTAATATATACAAAAAGATTACAAAAAACAAAGTAAAAATAGTTACAAGATAAAAGTTACAAAGATAACACACAAAGCGATTTTGCTTACCAAAATAAAGGGATCCAGATAGAAGAATCATGGACTTTTGTGTGGACGGACACAGTTCTGGCTAGACCAGGAGTCCACTAGCTTAGGCTGGGAGTCCAGCCGCCGCTACCGTCAGAAGAGAACTGACTTCAGCTATCTGTCCCCTGCTTTTTATAATGAAATATTCGCCTCGAGGCTGTAAGCCTGTGTGGACGGGGGGAAGCTAGATTTAATTACATCCTCAGTCATAATTGGATCTCCAGAGATCTAACATCCACCTGTGAAAAATGTACAATAGCCCACATACATGAAAAGACTTCCAATAGATGTAATTTACAGGGTATAGTTTGCACCTCCAGCAATAATTCAATTTCCTCACAATGAAATAGTGTTTAACACACATGTCAACTTTTGGTGCAGCTACTCTTCCTGACTTAGCCTACAGTTCTTCACTTGCTCAACAGAAGTGTAAATGTTTCAAGTGTCAAGGACTTCAACACTTCACTTCTGCCATTGTCTGATTACCCAAGCATTATTCACTGAAGTCCTCTTTAGATGCAAATGTAGGTCTTTGAAGTTCCCTGACTATGTCCTGATTTGTATAATGGGACAATAGGGCTTCTAATTAGCTCCCTGCTCTCCGAGGAACTGAGGGTAATTGTATTCCACACTGTCACACAGACAAGTACAGCTTTCCCAAAGCCAGATGATGACCCATACATACGCATCTGAAGTACATAGCCAACAGGCAAATGAAAATATTATCCTTACATCATAAGCACCCCAGTATATTCCTGACACGCCCCCTCTTCCAAATGGCGCCGGCAGATGATTCTAACGAATCGTCCTGCCAAAGCCGACACTGACGGCCGGGCCTGGGGGGGTAACTCCTTAGCTCCAAGCTACAGGACTGGAAAGCTAGGTCAGGTTGCTGCAATGTGTCATTGCCCCTGACAACCTGACGTAACCAACCAGAGGAATGAGGGTCAGTGACAACCGTGAATTCGCGACCATAGAGACAGTGCTGCAGCTGGGGGAGGGTTCCAACCGTTGCTACCCGCACTTTCTCTATAGTGGCAGGAGCTATCTCTCGGTCCCTTTGGGGATCGATTATCTGCTGGTCTGCCTCTTCCCCTTCGGACAGCTCCGAGGGAATAACTTCCCAGAACCCTCTCAGCCCACCCCTCCCAGCTGGTGACCTGCTGGCTAGCCCCCTGAGCTCTTCCAGGCTGCTGTCAAATCGAACAGCCCCAGAGAGCTCAGTGCTGCCTGTCACACATTCTAGGAAGGCTACAGACGGAGAGGCTCCTGGGCCCTCAGGGCCAGGTTCCGAATTGGATGTGGCTGACCCAGCAGCATTTGCCACTTCGGTGGACAGTCCCTGTGCTGTAGACCCGCTAGCGCTGCGGGTTACCACGGCAGCTGAGGGAGCGCCCACATTACACATATCATAAACCACATCACCTTTGGTCTTAAAAACATCGGAAGGGGGAAGACCTGGCCTGGTGCCGTCTGCCCCTTCAGTGGGCAATCCATCTGCTGCAGTCCAGCGAGCCCGGCTGGTTACTCCTGCAGCCGACGGAGTGTCCACCTGACACACAGCATTATGTAGCACAACACATATGACATCAGCATTATCTGTCTTACACATATTGACATTTAGAACATTACATTCCACATCAAACTTATCTGCCGCATTATACCCAGTGCTACCCAGCACTTCACAAGTAGCCTCAACAGTTCCTGCATCGATCACCTCGATAGTCTGTGCGTCATGAATGACATCATTAGTTTCTGCAGTCTTTGTATCAACATGTCCCACTCCAGGCCTAGGCACTGGAGAATCACTAGGGCTGGCTCCTAGTACACAGTCCATAGCCCCTGGGGGCCCACTAGCACTCCCCACTTGCACAGCATTATCAAACAGTACCTTGCAAGAGTCCTGAACTTCTGCTGGGGATGCAGGCTCCACGGGGGTTGGATTAGGCTCATACCGGGCTACTAACCGTCCCAGGTCAGTACCCAGCAAAACGTTGGTGGGGATTTTGTCAGTTACCCCAACTTCTTTCAATCCGCTGCCGGCCCCCCAATCCAGGTGGACCAAGGCGGTGGGTATTGCTGGGGTGACACCCCCAATTCCTCTGACAGCAATCATTTTCCCAGGTATGTACTGCTCTGGGTTCACAAGCTGGGGATGTATGAGAGTCACTTCTGCTCCAGTGTCTCTCAGCCCAGTGGCAACTGTACCCCCAACCGTGACAAGCTGCAGATTCTCTGCATAGCCAGTAGCATTCCTGGTAGCACACAAAGCCGTTGGGACTTCACTGGGGTTTGAGGCCTCACTGGATTTTGGGGCCTCCCTCTTCCACTCTGGGCAAGTCGTGCTGATATGACCCACCCTGTCACATACAAAGCATTTCCGAGTGTCAGTGGTTGGTTGCCTGAATCCAGGAGACAGCGGTGCTTGCCTCCTCTGGGTGCTGGGTGACACAGGTTTAGCAATCTGTTCTCCCCTCCAGCTGGGCGTAGTAGTCCTCCGGGACTCAGGAGCTCTATGGGCGGTGTAGGAATCGGCCATTTCCGCAGCCTCATCCACTGTCTTTGGTTCTCGATCTAGCACAAACAGCCGGACCTCAACAGGACAGGTGTGTAGGAACTGGTCTTTTATCATCAGCTCCTGCAGGGCATCCAAGGTTTTGACTGACAGTCCCTTTAACCACTGCTGGAAGGCAGTGCGCAGGTTGCAAGCATGATCCAGGTAACTGTCATTAGGACCTCGCTGCACTGTCCTGAAACGTTTTCGATACACCTCTGGCGTGAGGTGGTATCGCGCAATGATAGCTTTCTTAATTGCCTCAAAGTCTGTTTCTTCCTCCTGGGGGAGACTCACAAACGCCTCCAGGGCCTTGCCTCTCAGCCCTGGTGTGAGGTATCTTGCCCACTGCTCATGGGGCACCCCATACTGCCGACAAGTCCTTTCAAACCCCTGTAGGAAAGTGTCTATGTCAGAGTCCTTGTCCATAGCGGGGAACTTATCCAGGGGGATTCTGTGGACTCGCTCACCTTCGCGTTCTGCGGGTCCAGCAGACCGGTTCTGCTGCTGAAGTTTAGCCAGCTCCAGCTGGTGTTGCCGTTCAGCACTTTCCCTCTCGGCCTGGAGTCGCTGGGCAGCTTGTTCCCTCTGGGCTTGTCGTATTTCCCTTTCTGCTTGCCGATGTTCCAGAATCAGCTTTAGGCGCAGTTCGGGCTCAGCCGAACCTAGTAGCTGTAGGTTGGCTTCCAGAGATGTCATCTCCGTGTTCGGTGGATCATCCAGGACATCGTCTCCACTCGCATTCTGTGGCGGGAGCGATTCCTCCTCTGGCATGTCGTGAGCTGCATCCGCTGACGTTGAAGCACGGGCTCGCTCTGCCTCATCATGCTCCTCGAGCGCACAAACTAACTGCTCCTTAGTCTGGCCGCTCACCGTCTCGATGCCTTTGTGCTCACACAGGTTGAGTAGTATCTCTTTGTTTTGCCTTGCATAGCTGGATGCTTTCTGAGCCATCGTGTTGCAAAAAATAAAAAGAAAAAAAAGGGGGGGAGGGAAAGCAAACACCAAGTGTGTATCTTTGAACAAAAAAAAGTATATAGATTCTGCACTGAGTAGACTTCTATAGGCTAGTTGCTTCTAGCAAGCTTCCAGCCTTTAGTACTCAGAATAGCGAGCTAAACTGCGTACTAATGTACTAAACATTCCCACCACTGCCAGCCAATTATGTCAGGAACCGGCCCGCGGCACGCCTGCGTATACGGTTCCCGACTGCGGGTTTGACCAGATTAAGCGGGGAACAGCCTTATTTAAGCTACAAACAAGGCTGGAACCCCTCAAACACTTCCCACTGCCACCACTAGCTGTTCACTAGACACTTCCTCTCTGCTGTTGAGTCCTCAGCGCGCACTCCGCGTTTTCGTATTCGGGTCAGCTTTGCGCTTAGGCCAACTACGGGAACGCCACGCACCCACACACACACACAGTTGCAATCTTACACTGTCGTGAAGCAAGGACCCACTAACAGTCGTTTCGAACGATACTGTTAGCCACTCTGCTGTCGCTACTCGCACTGGCGTTGTTCGTACGTTGGGTCAGCTGCGCGCTTAGGCCAACGTATGACAAACGCCCCCACACACAATGCAATTACAATTTCATACGGTAGTGTTGCTCAAGCGTACAATTAGGCATGAAACTTATACACGGTTACACTTCAGTCTCTTCTAGGCTATGAGTGTTAGTTTAGTATGGCAGAAGTCAAGCTTATTAAATAATAATTTAATATTCCAGAAAAACATAGAACAGTGCAGAACTTAATATATACAAAAAGATTACAAAAAACAAAGTAAAAATAGTTACAAGATAAAAGTTACAAAGATAACACACAAAGCGATTTTGCTTACCAAAATAAAGGGATCCAGATAGAAGAATCGTGGACTTTTGTGTGGACGGACACAGTTCTGGCTAGACCAGGAGTCCACTAGCTTAGGCTGGGAGTCCAGCCGCCGCTACCGTCAGAAGAGAACTGACTTCAGCTATCTGTCCCCTGCTTTTTATAATGAAATATTCGCCTCGAGGCTGTAAGCCTGTGTGGACGGGGGGAAGCTAGATTTAATTACATCCTCAGTCATAATTGGATCTCCAGAGATCTAACATCCACCTGTGAAAAATGTACAATAGCCCACATACATGAAAAGACTTCCAATAGATGTAATTTACAGGGTATAGTTTGCACCTCCAGCAATAATTCAATTTCCTCACAATGAAATAGTGTTTAACACACATGTCAACTTTTGGTGCAGCTACTCTTCCTGACTTAGCCTACAGTTCTTCACTTGCTCAACAGAAGTGTAAATGTTTCAAGTGTCAAGGACTTCAACACTTCACTTCTGCCATTGTCTGATTACCCAAGCATTATTCACTGAAGTCCTCTTTAGATGCAAATGTAGGTCTTTGAAGTTCCCTGACTATGTCCTGATTTGTATAATGGGACAATAGGGCTTCTAATTAGCTCCCTGCTCTCCGAGGAACTGAGGGTAATTGTATTCCACACTGTCACACAGACAAGTACAGCTTTCCCAAAGCCAGATGATGACCCATACATACGCATCTGAAGTACATAGCCAACAGGCAAATGAAAATATTATCCTTACATCATAAGCACCCCAGTATATTCCTGACAGACCTTTTTACTGCTGGCAAGGTAAATACCTGTGGACAGGGTTTTTCCCCTCCCTGTGAACTAAGTTCAATCATCGCAGGATCTCCCTACGTGCTCTGGGGGAAAGGCTGCATGACATCATAGCCTAGGCTAAACATCACTGGGAGGGCGTGGTAACATAATAAGCAGCAATATGAAGATAGAAGCAGGGACGGATCTAGACCAAGTTGCCCGAAGTTGCGCCTGGGGCAAGGTCAGGTTTTGGCGCCTAAACTGCCATTCCCCATCCACATTTTGCCGCCTTTTTAAGAATTCAACAAACTGCGCCTGGGGCAAGAGACCCGCTTGCTCCCCCCTAGATCCGTCCCTGGATAGAAGACATATTTCTGATGGTGAAACCAGGATAATTAAGGTAAAAATGGGTATCCTGAATTAAGGATGAACCAGCACAGTTTCTTCTAATGCTACGTACACACATGCGACAACGATCGTTCGTTGAGGATGACGAACGAACTTTTAATTGATGAAAGAACGACCTAAGTAAAGTTAGTTTTAAAAGGTGTGTAACGATCTGATCGTTAGAACGAACGTTACATCATGTAAAGCAACTATTGCGCCTGCGCATAAAAATGACAAGTTTCATGGAGAAATTGTGAAATGCGCATGTCAAGCCTAGTACGAACGACCGTTTCCAACGATGTACTACTTTTGCAAACGATCGTCGTTGGTTAAAATCCGCCGAGACAGAACTTTCTTTTGGAGCGATTTGGCTCGTTCGTCGTTTGCCTTAATAGTCGTTGGTTCGTTTTTTGTAACGATCGTCGTTGGTAAAGATCAGGGAACGATCGTTACAAACAACTATAGTCGCATGTGTGTACGCACCGTGAGAAAGGAGCCATGACAAGGAGAGTTAACTCATTCAGATGTTTACCTCTTGCCCTGGCTTTCCACTGAAAATGATCAATGAGATGCAAATATTTCCAAGTGCATGCAAGATTTATGTAAATTTGCATGCAAATGTATGCAGCTTGAAAATGAATCAATCAAGTCCCACTAAGATTTAAATTGATTGGTCCATTTTCAAGCTGCATTAATTTGCATAAGAATTTACATAATCCTGCGTGCACTTAGAAATAGTTGCATCTCATTGACCATCCCTACTTTTCACGCTGCGCTCCATCTTCCCAATACTACCTCTTTTACAGCAGGTTCTTCCTCTATGGAAGTATCAAAAGGATGGAGCATCGTGACAAGAGGCTGAAACACGGGTAAGTTAACTCTCACTTTTGTCACCCTCTTCTCAGACATGAACGGGTACAATTTTGCTTTTTGTGAAACTGAGCTCACTCATTCTTTCCCTAAATAATTTATTACTAGATAGTCAATGAGATGCAAAGAAGCCAGAGTGTGATGATCCGCTCAGCTGGCTGCACAGGCAGACAGCTGTTTGTCCATTCCTCTAGTCTGTGGGCTGCAGGTCTCTGGAACAGAGACCTGTCTTTTCATTGCAAGTTTCTGTTCTGTTCTCTTGCTGGGGAATTTGCATACATTCGTTATGCAAATCCCCTACCTGCCTTCTTTGATGACTGGCACTATAAGAGCTTTATGTTTCCCAGAATGCTTTGCTGGTCATTTCCCTTCCTTGCTCAGTTCCTGATGGACACTGCTGGAGTGTCAGCCATTGCTATCTAGTATAGTTAATTCCTGGGGGTTGCTTTTGGCTCCCCTTCTAGCCCAGTCAGGTTGTATTATCTGTATTGCCTGTTCTGTCTTGTCTTGCCTGTTTGCCATTGTCCTGTCCCTATGGTGGTTGACAGGAAATGGTTCTGATCTATGTTCTTGGAGTATAGCTGGTGCAGCGGTTGCTACCAGCTATCTCTTCTGTTCTGTTTCCTGGGATCGCGCTAGCTACTTTGTGCTAGCGCTGGGGATCCTTCTGTTCTGTTTCCTGGGATCGCGCTAGCTACTTTGTGCGAGCGCTGGGGATCCTTCTGTTCTGTCTTGTCGGTCGCGATTGCGCTGTCACCAACGGCGGTTGATAGCGAATCGTTCTGTCTTTCTGAGATCGCACTAGCCGCTAGCGTTAGCGGCTGTGGATCTTTCTGATCTATGTTCCTGCTTGGATCACACTTGCTCTGGCGGAAGAGCGGTGGATCCTTCCTGCCTAGTTCTTGTTTTTCGTGTGTCTGTCTTGTCCGCTGCGCTTGCTACAGGCTCGGTGAGGTAACCGTTAAGCAAGCGCTCGCGTCCCCTGTTTCATGTTTGTCTGTTTATGGTTAGTTAGGCGTGCTTGTCTCTATTGTGCTTATCACGTGGAGATCGCGCATAACCGCGTGCACTGTTGCGAATGAGTGCGGTGTTCGCGGTTAGCTAGCAGTTGTTGTTTTCCGTATCTCCTTATTGTATTTGCTGTGCCTTTGCTACCCTTGTATTCTATTCTGTTCTGCCTTGTGTCACGTCTCGCGATCGCACCTCTCGCGATCGCGTTCCTATTTCGTATCTGCTGTTGTGTGTGCGCGGTCGCGGAGTGGCGACTGGATTGGCGCACACACATACAACCTATCCCTTTTGCTCAATCTCATTCACAATCGCCTCTCTTGCGATTGCATTCTGCGCTTCGTACAATTCCTGTCTGGCACTTGTGGAGGTACAGAGGATTGGTTCCTCTGCACTCCCCAGCGCCATCTGCCGACAGGAATTTCCCTCTACAGGTGCGTAGCACCTTTTGCTGGGTTCCTGCAAATTATACGCTTGTGGAGGATCTCCGCCGTGTCAGCGCACGCGTTGTGCGCTGATCACGGGGAAAGTTCCACAATCGTGACACAGAGTTGATGCAAAATTAGTATGTAAATTATGCAGCTTTAAAAGGACCATGCATAAAAAGTGCATAAAATGAAATTTTATCTGATTTGATACGAAAATGATGCATTTTATAGAAAAGTTTTGGCTGGCTCCATACCTTTTTATTATTATTATTTAGTATTTCTATAGCACTGACATTTTCTGCAGCGCTGTACAGAGTATATTGTCTTGTCACTTAACTGTCGCTCAGAGGGGCTTACAATCTAATCCCTACCATAGTCATACAGTATGTTTATGTATGTATCGTGTAGTGTATGGATCATAGTCTAGGACCAATGTAGGGGGATACCAATTAACTAATCTGTATGTTTTTTGAGCTGTGGAAGGAAACTGGAGTGCCGGAGAAAACCCACACAGACGTGGAATAAACATTTGAACTCTGTGCAGATAGTGCCCTGGCTAAGATTCGAATCGGGGGTCAATTCGCTGCAAGGCGAGAGTCCTAACCACTACACCACCATGCTACCTTTTCATCTTCCAAGTGTTGCTATAGGTAAGTATGTAGCAAGCAGCCAAGAAGAGCATGGAATTTCAGGGGTTTGGATTGGAAGTTGTTGAGCGTAAGACTCAAGTATTGACCAGTATGGTATTAATTTGGATCTTGACAGTACTGGTACGAAAGTGTGTTTAAAACATGAGAAAGGCATCTGATCATCAACCTTTTCCATTTAACTAATTTTCTGCTGCTGGCTCCACCTCTTTTTATAGACTCAACTGGAGCTTGCAGTGATCTGACAGCTAGCTGCAACAGGACTTCAAATAGCTGCAAATAAGCCCCCTTGAATTTCTCAGCACACCTGATGTGACCAGCTGCATTAGCCATGTCACCTTGCTGTGTTCTTAGCCAAGTCTATAAAAAGAGATAGAAATGGAATGGAAAGCATATATACAGTTGTGTTCAAAATTATGCAACCCCCACTGAAATTGAGTGTTTTGGCCAATTTGACATTGATTGTGATCATTTCAGTCATCTTGTTTACAATTGAATCAAAGAGGCACTTGTAAGTCAGACAAATATAACATAACATTTATAATGAAATAACCACAAATGTATTTTCTGTGCTCACATCATTATCAGTTTTATTCAACCCCCAAGTGACATTCATTCTTAGTACAACATCCTTTTCCAGTTATAACAGCTTTTAAACGTGAAGCATAGCTTGACACAAGTGTCTTGCAGCGATCTACTGGTATCTTAGCCCATTCTACATGGGCAAAAGCCTCCAGTTCAGTCACATTCTTAGGCTTGCGTGCTGCAACTACTTTCTTTAAGTCCCACCAGAGGTTCTCAATTGGATTTAAGTCTGGTGACTGCGATGGCCACTCCAAAATGTTCCAGCCTTTAATGTGCAACCATGCTCTAGTGGACTTGGAGGTATGCTTGGGATCATTGTCCTGTTGAAAGGTCCAACCTCTTCCAAGCCTCAGGTTTGTGACGGACTGCATCACATTTTCATCCAATATCTCCTGGTACTGAAGAGAATTCACGGTACCTTGCACAAGGTAAAGCTTCCCTGTACCTGCAGAAGCAAAACAGCCCCAAAGCATGATTGACCCCCCGCCATGCTTCACAGTAGGCAAGGTGTTCTTTTCTTCATAGGCCCTGTTCTTCCTCCTCCAAACATAGCATTAATCCATGGGCCCAAACAGTTCTAATTTTGTTTCATCAGTCCACAGAACACTATCCCAAAACTTTTGTGTTTTTTCCATATGACTTTTGGCATACTGCAGTCGACTCTTCTTCTTCTTCTTCTCTTATTCTTTGGAAACAGCAAGGGGGTGCACCTGGGAGTTCTGGCATGGAGGCCTTCATTACGCAGTGGGCGCCTTATTGTCTGAGCTGAAACTTCAGTACCCGCATCTGACAAATCTTTTTTTCAGTTCCTCAGAAGTCACACGGGGACTTTTCTCCACTTTGCGCTTCAGGTAGCACACAGCAGTCGAAGTCAGCATCTTCTTTCTGCCAAGACCAGGTAGCGTTTCAACCGTGCCCTTTGCCTTGAATTTGCAAATGATGCTTCCTATGGTGTCTCTTGGTATGTTTAACATCTTTGCAATCTTCTTATAGCCATTGCCCTTTCTGTGAAGAGGAATCACCTCTTCTCTTGTCTTTCTGGGCCATTCTCTTGACTTCACCATGTTTGTAAACACACCAGTAAATGTCTAGGAGCTGAGTATCACAGTTATTTTAAATCTGCCTAATTGGTGCTTTTTATGCTTGATTGCTGCTCGTTAACATCCACAGGTGTTTTCAATACCTGATCGAAAACACTTGAATGAACCACTGTTTTTAAGAGTGGTAGTCTTTAAGGGGTTGAATAATTGTGTCAATGAAGAAATCACACAAAAAAAAACATTTAATACTGTATTACAAAAACAATTGATGTCATTTTAGTTGCATTTGGTTCTTTAAAAAGTCCTTGTAAGATTTCATTCTGAACACAATTACAAATGTACACTAAATTCCCTAAAACCCTTTACAGCATTGGGGGTTGAATAATTTTGATCACAACTGTATGTAAGGGAAACCATGTACTTTTTTATGCAGATTGTAAATTTAATGTTTTAAAAAAGAAGTAGGAAGCAGGGGCGTGCCTTAATATTCCAGTCAGGACCTTATACAGGCATGCAGCACGGATGGCCAGGAATGTGAGGACAGTGAGCAGGCCATGTGTTTTGTAACACTGGGGTACTTTGCAAAGGATGGGGTCTAATAAAGCCTTCCACACTTCCCAAAGTACCAGTGTGTCACGTACCTCAGATGCCGGAGACCGGTTTGCTGAGGGCAGCAACTCTTGCGGCTCGTCAACTGAAGCTCCTGGATTGGGAACAGGAATCTCCAGTAAACAAGGGGCAGGAGCGCTCGCAGGACCACTGGCGTGACCAAGGAGGTTCCGGAGCACTCCCACAGGTTGAGTCTGGTACTGCAATGACTCGACAACCAGACAATTCCATAGACAAGCGATGAGTTGGTAACAGAGCGGGTAAACAATGCCACAAATAGCGCGCACGGAGGCAGCCGCCGGATCAAACAGAAGACCCGACCACCACCCGGATGCACACTGGCATCCATATGTGCCAGCCGCCAGACAGCAGGTAATAGACTGTGAAAATGCCCCCCCCCCTTAGGGGCAGCCTCCGGATGCTCTTGAAGCTGATTTGTCAGAAAATGTTTTTATGACATTTTTTGACCAGTAGGGGCGCATGAACATTTGAGGCTGGTTCCCAAGTGTTGTCTTCAGGCCCATAATTCTTCCACTTGATCAAATACTTCCTCACCATCAACTATAACAGGAGGTTGAGGCGATGCAATCTGTCCAGATATAGCATCCGGCTGTACAGGTTTTAATAAAAACACATGGAAAACCGTCTGTATCCTGAATTTTCTTGGTAAGTCCAGTTCATAGGCTACTTTTCCAATCTTCCTCTTAATGGAAAACGGCCCAATGAATTTGGGTCCTAATTTCCGTGATTGACAGGACAACTTTATATTTAGTGTAGAAAGTAGTACTGAATCACCCACCTTAAATCCCAAGTCATCTCACATATGATGATCGGCTTTCCTCTTGAAATCCTCTTGAGCTTGGGACATTGTTTTTTGTAATAACTGATTATTGCGGGATAGAAAATCAACCATCTCACTGGCGGCAGGAACTGATGTCTCAATAATCATATTAGGCAGAAAAGATGGATGAAATCCATAATTTGCAAAGAATGGTGATTGCTGAGTGGATGAATGGACTGAATTATTATATGCAAATTCCACCAAGGGAAGTAAAAGAACCCAGTTGTCTTGAGAAGGTGACAAAACATCTGAGGTACTGTTCCAGAGTCTGATTGGTGCGTTCCATCTGACCATTTGATTGCGGATGGTAAGCTAATGAGAAGTTAAATTGAATATTCAATATTTTGCATAAGGCCTTCCAAAAACGAGATGTAAACTAAGTCCCTCTGGCTGAGGTAATATCACTAGGTATGCCATGCAGACGGACAACTTCTTTAAAGAAAATAGTAGCAGTTACTTTAGCTGATGGTAAGTTGATCATAGGAATGAAATGTGCCATCTTAGACAGGCGATCCAACACAACAAAGATCGTATTAAAGTCATCTGATCTAGGAAGCTTGACAATAAAGTCCATTGATATCGAGTGCAAGGGCCTTGGAGGTACAGGTAATGGATCTAATAGACCCCAAGGCTTCAAACTAGAACCTTTACTACAATTGCAGACATGGCAAGCTTTCACATACTTTTTACAGTCTTTACGAAGTTGAGGCCACCAAAAGGATCATTGTACTAATTCTCGTGTTTTAACTATGCTGAAATGACCCGCCAACTGATGATCATGACAAAGTTTGAGAAAAGCAAGTCGAGCTTCTTCAAGTACAAAGATTCTGTTTCCAAATAACCAGAGATCATTCTTAGACACCAACACTGGCTTGACTTTGTCCGGAAGATCTACAGATGTTTGACAAAGTTGATCTAAGAGAGCTGGTTGAAGCATCAGAAAATTTTGTTCAAAAAGAATTGTATCCGGGGGGATTGTACTTCTTCTTCAGGAAACATTCGGGATAATGCATCAAGTGTAGTATTTTTAGATCCAGGACGATAAGTAATGTGATAGGAAAATCTTGAAAAGAATAGAGCCCATTTTGCTTGTCTCGGATTAAGTCTTTTCGCAGTTTTAATATATTCCAGGTTACGATCATCTGTATATACCAGGATAGTCTGTGTTTCCCCTTCCAGCAAATAATTTAAATGCTAAAAGTTCTCTGTCTCCAACGTCATAATTCCTTTCTGTGTCTGATAGTTTTCTAGAGAAGAATGCTATTGTATGTAATGTCGCTTTTAGTCCTAGCTCCAACCGCGGTTTCAGAGGCATCTACTTCTAATACGTATACTAAGGCCAGATCTGGATGTATGAGGATTGGTGCAGTGGTAAAGTGTTTCTTTAATTTATCAAATGCAGTCTGAGCTTCTGATGTCCAGCGGAAATGAGTTTGTTGACGAGTTAGTTGAGTAATGGGTAAGACTATGGCGAAAAAATTTCTTATGAATTTTCTGTAAAAATTTGCAAACCCCACGAACCTCTGAACTGCTTTCTTATTATTAGGTGCAGGCCAATCCAAGATTGCCTGTACCTTATGTGGATCCATGGTAAATCCATCTGCGGAAATAATAAGTCCTAGGAATTGAATTGTTGGTTGCTCGAACTCACACTTTTCTGCCTTGACATAAAGATTATGAAGTCTTAATCCACCAAGTACTTGGCAAACTTGATCTCGATGCTCCTCCAATGAAGATGAAAATATTAGGATGTCATCCAGATATACAACTATAAACTGATCAATAAAATGCTTGAGAACATCATTGATAAAATGTTGGAAAGTAGCGGGTGCATTGCAGAGGCCGAAGGGCATTACTAGTTACTCATAGTACCCGGATCGAGATCTGAAAGCTGTCTTCCACTCATCACCAGCTCTAATTCTTACCAAATTGTATGCACCGCTTAAATCTAGTTTTGTAAAAATGTTGGCTCCCCTTAATTTCTGAAAAAGTTCTGGCATCAGAGGCAATGGATATCTGTTCATGATTGTTATTTTGTTCAATTCCCTGTAATCAATACATCGACGAAGTGTTTTGTCTTTCTTCTGAACAAAAAAGATACCTGCCCCTGCTGGTTAGGTGGAAGGTTGAATGAAGCCTTTCTTTAAGTTGTCTTCAATGTATTCTTTTAGTGCATCCTGTTCAGTTTCAGATAAAGAAAACATCTGACCAAAAAGAATCGATGCACCCGGAAGTAAGTCTAAGTAAGTCTATAGGGCAATCATATGGAAGATGGGGTGGCAACTGATTTGCTTTCTTTTTGTCAAAGACGTCCAGAAATGCACGATATTTTTCAGGAATTACATCTTGTAGAGCAGTAGTACATAATAGAGAGCTAGTGATGGTTGTTTTTTCTGATAGACAGTGCTTCTTACAGTATGATAAAGGGAATGTTATTTCTCCAGAGGACCAATTGATGACAGGATCATGAGCTTGAAGCCAAGGTAATCCCAGAATAACTGGATGAAGAGGGGAGGCAAGAAGATCAAATGTAAGTACTTCCTGATGTCTTCCAAGAACTGAAGCAATAATGGGTATGTTTCTAAGGTTACAGGTCCAGAACTAACTGTTGTACCATCGGCAAGGTGAATATGAAGAGGGTTCTTTCAGGGCTGAGTTGGAAATGAATGATTAGTGGCAAAGGAAAAGTCCATAAAACAACTGCAGGCTCCAGAGTCAATGATTGCTGATATTTCCAGGATTCTTCCGGGCAACTGAAAAAAGATAGGGACAACAAAATGATTTGTTGAAATGGAAGGAGGAATGGCTGATTGGAATTTGAAGGAATCAGGATAATTTTCCTAACCCTGAGGACGGACTGGGCAAGATCTCAGGAAGTGACCAGTGACCCTGCAGTAGAAACAAAGATTCCCTTGTCTTCTTCTGCTCCTCTCTTCCTCTGAGAGAGGTGACCAGATAAGTCCAATCTGCATTGGCTCGGGTTGATCATTAGAACCTGATAGAGCAGGAGGAGGTGGCAAGGTGGTGGGTGACCAGAAAGAGCGATTAACACCAGAACTGCTCTTCTCCAACTGACGTTCCTGAAAGCGTCAGTCAATCTGGATAGTGGGCAAGATAAGATTATCCAAGGTAGTAGGTATTCCCACACGAGCCAACTCATCCTTGATATATTCTAAAAGCCCCATTTTATACTGATGTTTCAAGGCAAGTTCGTACCAATCTGTGTCGGCTGCCCAACGTCGGAACTCAGAAGTGTATTCTTCAACAGGTCTTCGACCCTGTCGCAGATGCTGAAGGGTAGCTTCGGCTGTGGCACCACGTTGAGGATCATCGTATAGGATAGCCATATTATCAAGGAGTGAGAGGTAGCCAGAGCCGTATGTTCTTGATCCATTAGATGATGAGCCCAAGACTGAGGTTCTCCCTGAAGCAGTGAGATTATAAATCCTACTTTGGTTTCTTCATTCAAAAAAGTTTGGGGTTGCAAGGCAAAATAAAGCTGGCATGAATGTCAGAAGGCCCGAATTCGTGTTCGATCTCCTGAGAAATGTTCCAGAATTGGTACTCGTGGTTCAGGAGTGGGAACTATTGCTAAAGGTACTGGTTCACCTGGAGCTGGATTACTTTCAGGAGCTGGATTAGGCACTGCTGGTGGGGTTGGATTTCTTCCACTGACTAAGGTATTCAGACGCCCCTCCATTTGAACATGACCAGCTTGAAGTTCCTTGATTGCTTCGGTCAGAGAGGTTACTTGCTTGCTGTAATGATCCGCTCAGCTGCCTGCGCAGGCAGGCAGCTTTTTGACCACTGTTCAGGTCTGCATTCTGCAGGTCTCTGGAAAAGAGACCTTTTGTCAGTTTGCTGCTGAGGGAATTGCATATGTTTGTCATGCAAATTGCCTAGCCACATCCTTTGTAGGCTTGCTCTATATATACCATGTGATTCCACAGTATGTCGCTGGTCATAACGGTTTGTCCTGTGAAACACTCCTGGAGTGTCAGCCATGCTTATTGTTTGAAGATTAGCTTAGAGTAATTCCTGGGACTGCACTAGGCATCCTTGCTAGAGCAGTCAGGATTGTATTATTTGTATTGCCTGTTCTGTCTGTCTGTGGGGTACTAACCAGAGCAGTGGTTGTTACTGGTAGGCCCTTCTGTTCATCTGTCGGTCGTGTTTGGATCGCACTAGCCTCTAGCGGTAGCAGCTGTGGATCCTTCTGCTCTCCAACTCTCTTGCTGTACTTGGATCGCACTTGCTCTGGTGGAAAGAGCAGTGGATTCAGCTCGCTCTGTTGCTATACTTGGATCGCACTTGCTCTGGCGGAAAGAGCAGTGTGTATCTGTCTTGTCTTAAACGAACGCTTGCTGGAGGCTCGGTGAGGTAACCATTAAGCAAGCGCTCGCGTCCCCTGTTTCATGTTTATCTGTCGATGGTTAGTTAGGCGTGCTTGTCTCTGTTGTGCTTAACACGCGGAGACCGCGCAGAAAACGCGTTCGCTGTTGCGAATGAGTGCAGTGTTCGCGTTTAGTTAGCGTTTGTTATTTTCCTTATCTTCTCATTGTATGATTTGCTGTGCCTTTGCTACTCTCGTGCTCTGCCTTGCTGTAGCCTTGTGTCACCTCTGGCAATCGCCTCTCTCACGATTGCTTTCCTACTTCATATCTGCTGTTGTGTGTGCACCGTCGCGGGTTGGCGACTAGATTGGGGCACATACATACATTCTATGCCTGTGCTCATTCTCTTTCACAATCGCTTCTCTTGCGATTGTGTTCTCACTTGGTTTCCTCTGTTGTGTGTGCGCCGTCGCAGGTTGACGGCTAGATTGGTGGACATACATACATTCCTCATCTGTGCTTATTCGGTCTTGTGTCGCTGTTAGCAACCGCCATCTCTAGCGATTGCCTTCTCACTTTATCTTCCTGGTTGTGTGTCCGCCGTTGCAGGGTGGCGACTAGATTGGTGGACAATGGTGCATGAGCCAGCCTGGGGCCCCGGGAACTTTCACTGCCCGGGGCCCCAGAACCAGCATCTAACACCATATGTGAGCGTAGCCAAGACCTTGGAGATGCCACCTCCAAGGCCTGTCTCCTACTGCTCTAAAACTTACCAAACACACAATTGGAGAACCTCACTCCCAAACAGTTCTCTGCTGCTTTATAAAGCCTGCAGGCTGCTTATAAGCCAATGAGAAATGCACACATAATACACCTAGCCTGCAGTGATAATCAAGCAAAAGCTGAGCAAGTCAGCCAATTAGTAGGAGAGGGCTTCAGTTGCATATAGACAATGGCTATATGACCAGCAGGGGGCACCAGCGTGCAGGATATTCCCTCTCATCTGCCCCCCTCCTAACTAAACTGCATGGGATACTACAATAATTAAAAACAATGGTGCATGAGCCAGCCTGGGGCCCCGGGAACTCTCACTGCCCGGGGCCCCAGAACCAGCATCTAACACCATATGTGAGCGCAGCCAAGACCTTGGAGCTGCCACCTCCAAGGCCTGTCTCCTACTGCTCTAAAACTTACCAAACACACAATTGGAGAACCTCACTCCCAAACAGTTCTCTGCTGCTTTATAAAGCCTGCAGGCTGCTTATAAGCCAATGAGAAATGCACACATAATACACCTAGCCTGCAGTGATAATCAAGCAAAAGCTGAGCAAGTCAGCCAATTAGTAGGAGAGGGCTTCAGTTGCATATAGACAATGACTATATGACCAGCAGGGGGCACCAGCGTGCAGGATATTCCCTCTCATCTGCCCCCCTCCTAACTAAACTGCATGGGATACTACAATAATTAAAAACAATGGTGCATGAGCCAGCCTGGGGCCCTGGGAACTCTCACTGCCCGGGGCCCCAGAACCAGCATCTAACACCATATGTGAGCGCAGCCAAGACCTTGGAGCTGCCACCTCCAAGGCCTGTCTCCTACTGCTCTAAAACTTACCAAACACACAATTGGAGAACCTCACTCCCAAACAGTTCTCTGCTCCTACTAATTGGCTGACTTGCTCAGCTTTTGCTTGATTATCACTGCAGGTTAGGTGTATTATGTGTGCATTTCTCATTGGCTTATAAGCAGCCTGCAGGCTTTATAAAGCAGCAGAGAACTGTTTGGGAGTGAGGTTCTCCAATTGTGTGTTTGGTAAGTTTTAGAGCAGTAGGAGACAGGCCTTGGAGGTGGCAGCTCCAAGGTCTTGGCTGCGCTCACATATGGTGTTAGATGCTGGTTCTGGGGCCCCGGGCAGTGAGAGTTCCCGGGGCCCCAGGCTGGCTCATGCACCATTGTTTTTAATTATTGTAGTATCCCATGCAGTTTAGTTAGGAGGGGGGCAGATGAGAGGGAATATCCTGCACGCTGGTGCCCCCTGCTGGTCATATAGCCATTGTCTATATGCAACTGAAGCCCTCTCCTACTAATTGGCTGACTTGCTCAGCTTTTGCTTGATTATCACTGCAGGCTAGGTGTATTATGTGTGCATTTCTCATTGGCTTATAAGCAGCCTGCAGGCTTTATAAAGCAGCAGAGAACTGTTTGGGAGTGAGGTTCTCCAATTGTGTGTTTGGTAGATTGGTGGACACACATACCCTCTGTCGCTTTGGTCTCTCTCTTTCAGGGCTATCTTGCCCTGCGTTTCTTCCCTTCGTGCAATTCCTGTCTGGCGTCTGTGGCAGGGCAGAGGAGCTGTTCCTCTGCACTCCACAGCGCCACCTGCCGACAGGAATTTCCCTCTACAGGTGCATTGCACCTTTTGCTGGGTTCCCTCAAATTATACGCTTGTGGAGGTTTTCCGCAGTGTCAGCGCACGTCTTGTGCGCTGATCATGGAGAGAATTCCACAATCGTTACAGCATGACCAGCCAAACCGAAATTCCCAGAGTAGAGGGAATTTCCGATTTGTACGATTTGGTCGAATATGGGTCCTGTATCTTTAAGAGGTTTAAGATACTGGACTCTGAAACCAGAGATGAGTTCATATCAGAATGTTCCAGATTCTTGGCAAATCCTGAATTTCAGGCCACCAATATTTCCACTTGGAGTGGTCAGATTGCTTACAATCTTTTCCAAGGGGATCTGTTTGTGTGGGCTGATGAGTATGCCAGACACAAGAATCTGAGACATAACCCTCGCAGGTTTCTGGTTCATGTATTTTCTCGTAAGCTTAGAATTCCTCTGCCAGGCTATTTCTATGAGTTTTTTCCTGCTGTGCAAGATGCAGATCAGATTAGTTTATGCAACATCTCTCTGTCATTACCATATGTTAATGAGTTGGTGCTTGCAGGCCAATCTGCTGATTCAGCTTGTCAGTCAAGAAATCCGTTGCCCATAGCAATTACTACTAAGGAGGTTATTTCTGTCAAGTCTGAAATATGCAAAACCATTCAGGATGATAATCAGTTCAATGTTTCTTTTGCCACTTCAGGTTCTAAGCAGACATGCAAAGTTGCTAAAAAGGGAAAAACTAAAAATCGCAAGCATCTGAATAAAACACTCCCTATTGATGTTTACAATGATGTTGCTCAGTCTCTGGGTTTTTTACCCCAATCCAAAGCTTTTGTGGACCCTTTAATAGGCAGAATTATTTTTTATATTAAAGGAGTAAGAAAGTCTATGCATGTACCTGACCCCAATCCGTATGAGAGCTACTTAGATACCGGGTTGTTTGAACCCCCATTTTCTCCCTGGGATATGGGAGCTTTGGTTGAGGAATTCGAGATGGATTGGAAGGCGTTTTGCGACTTCTATATCGCAGAAAGCGCAGAGACGCTAAACGCTTGTATAAATTCCGTGTACACTTTGATAGATTTTGATGAGTGTGACAGGTGTTTTGTGGATCCAGTGTTGTATGTGTGACAGACGATTTTGGATGAGTTGCACACACACCAATCAATTGATTCCAATAAAGAGACATCGTTCTCGGATGGTTGTTCCTGCCTTTCTGGGGTAAAGCATGTGAGTCTTGACTTTGTGCGATCTGAGATGAATGGGTGTGCCACTGTGGTTGATTCCTGTGTGAGTCCTGAAAGATTCTCTCCTGACTGTGTGCAGTTTGAATCTATGCGATCTGAAGCCTGTTTCTCGGATGTTCCTGCATATTGTGATCAGCATGAATGTGCCAGTTTGCTCAAGGATGTGTGGGATCCCTTGTTATTTAGAAACAGATCTTAAAGATCTTCCATCTGTGACCCGGCTATGGGGAAAATTCCTAAAATATGCAGCGTCAAAAGTAAAATTGATATGTCTAATAAACTTTCTCCTGTTGTTGTCGCTATTTCTTCTGCAAATGAGTCTTTGTCTCACCCTGTTCACACCTGTAAGGGCCCGTTGCCTAGTGACAGTTGCTCCAGTGTTTCTGTCCGGAGCGCCTTACAGTCTGCTAAACAGATTGCGGAGGTTTGCGCTATGGAAGCGTCAGTTTCACAACCTAAAGCGATTTTGGATTCGCAAGTTTTGCGTTCTGACTCCTCGGATTCGACATTGTTAGCCGAATCTAAGAGTGAGACAGCGCTTCGGTTTTGTGAATCTGATGCGGAAGCTTCTTTGCCTTGTCCAGAGAAGCTTTCTCTGAACCTGCCCTGTACCATGAATGAAAACATGATTTCCACTCGCACTGACATTTGTGAGTCCCTTTCTTGCTCTGAGGAAAGTGCTGATTCTGCACCCTGTACTCTGGATGAGTCAATGTGGCCTTGCTTAGAATCTCCTGCAGTGTCCCTAGAGGCTCGTCTAGGTATTGCTACTTTACTCACCTGTTTTTCTGCAGTTTTGGAGTTGCAAGCTAGTTTGACTGCTACGCAGAATTCTGGGTGCAGTGAGATGGAAGTTAGGGAGTCAGTGTGTGTTTCAGTAAATATTCCTGTACATCCGGTTCATGATGATGAAATTCAGTCTCAGCTTATGGTGGAACCATTCTTGGGACATCTGCCCTGCCTGCAGGAGGTATTTAATGTTCAGCCCTGTAACATGGATAGTTCAGAACCCTTCATAGAAAACTTGGAAAATGACATTTCTGAGGTCTTTGTTGATGTTTTGGAGGTTTCCAAGTCCCTCCTAAAGGGTGCAGAACTTCTAGGAGATACCTCCTGCCACCCAGATCCGTCTGAGGTTTTGCCCACTTCAGTGGGCATTGTTTTTGTGCTGACTACTGTTGCAGCTCTTGAGGAGCTTCAGTCTTGTGTAGTCAATGAGGAATATGGGGTAGATACCAGTACAGTCACAGAAATTTCTAGGTTTGAGTCCAAGCCTTCTTTTGAAAGCCCAGTGCTTGTGACCACTGCTCGTGATGATTCTCTGCCCGGTTCTGGTTTTGGTCTTGTCGTAACGGACTCTGAGGTTGGCAGTTCCTCGACGTGTCCTGAGGTTCCCCTTGGGCTAGTGTACCCCGATGTGTTCTGTGACCCAGAAAGCCCAAGTGTGTCGGTTGCCAGCCTGCTCAGATGCTTCCTCGGTGGAAACCTGTTCTGATGTTGCCTGCCTGCCTGCATGCCCAGAGGTGGTCCCTGAAGGCCCTGATCTTGATGCTTGTCCTGGTAATTCTGAATCCGGAATTGTCATTGGTTCCATAGGGGTTCTTCATAGTTCTCCGTGTGAGCCTGGTGATCGTTCTGCCCTCCTGGGATCTCTGTGGAGCTTCAAAGTGTTCTGGGAGATCCTGGGAGAAATATTTCCTGGTACCTTGAATGAGATCAGCAGTGGGTGCTTTGTGGAAAGGGACACTTCGAATGGGTATTGTGGCAGGTTTGGTATTTTTGGACGGTCCCTGGAAGGTGGTGGGCATGGCTCGGTGGGTGTCGATGGCTTCTTCTCTGGCATTCACAGTCCTGATGGGTTTTATACTGAGACTTGTGGTACTGATGGGCATGTTTCGGTGGCTTCTCCTTCCGATGAGGTCGGTTTCGGGTGGGCTGACTCTGGAATTGGGCCTTGTCGGGCTGTCCCGACCTTCATGAGTCTTCAGTTAGAGTCTTTTGCAAATATCAGGTTAGAGGCTCGTCTGGAATCCGACCCTAGGGGGGGGGGGGGGGGGGGTACTGTAATGATCCGCTCAGCTGCCTGTGCGGGCAGGCAGCTTTTTGACCACTGTTCAGATCTGCATTCTGCAGGTCTCTAGGAAAAGAGACCTTTTGTCAGTTTTGTAGCTTGCTGCTGCTGAGGGATTTGCATACGTTTGTCATGCAAATTGCCTAGCCACATCCTTTGTAGGCTTGCTCTATATATACCATGTGATTCCACAGTACGTCGCTGGTCATAACGGTTTGTCCTGTGAAACACTCCTGGAGTGTCAGCCATGCTTATTGTTTGAAGATTAGCTTAGGATAATTCCTGGGACTGCACTAGGCATCCTTGCTAGAGCAGTCAGGATTGTATTATTTGTATTGCCTGTTCTGTCTGTCTGTGGGGTACTAACCAGAGCAGCGGTTGTTACTGGTAGGCCCTTCTGTTCATCTGTCGGTCGTGCTTGGATCGCACTAGCCTCTAGCAGTAGCGGCTGTGGATCCTTTTGCTCTCCAACTCTCTTGCTGTACTTGGATCGCACTTGCTTTGGCGGAAAGAGCAGTGGATTCAGCTCGCTCTGTTGCTATACTTGGATCGCACTTGCTCTGGCGGAAAGAGCAGTGGATCGTATCTTTCACTTTTTCCTGTTTTCGTGTATCTGTCTTGTCTGATACGAACGCTTGCTGGAGGCTCAGTGAGGTAACCGTTAAGCAAGCACTCGCGTCCTCTGTTTCATGTTTGTCTGTCGGTGGTTAGTTAGGCGTGCTTGTCTCTGTTGTGCTTAACACGCGGAGACCGCGCAGAAAACGCGTTCGCTGTTGCGAATGAGTGCGGTGTTCGCGTTTAGTTAGCGTTTGTTATTTTCCTTATCTTCTCATTGTATGATTTGCTGTGCCTTTGCTACTCTCGTGCTCTGCCTTGCTGTAGCCTTGTGTCACCTCTGGCAATCGCCTCTTTCGCGATTGCGTTCCTACTTCATATCTGCTGTTGTGTGTGCACCGTCGCGGGTTGTCGACTAGATTGGGGCACATACATACATTCTATCCCTGTGCTCATTCTCTTTCGCAATCGCTTCTCTTGCGATTGCGTTCTCACTTGGTTTCCTCTGTTGTGTGTCCGCTGTCGCAGGTTGGCGGCTAGATTGGTGGACATACATACATTCCTCATCTGTGCTTTTTCGTTCTTGTGTCGCTGTTAGCAACCGCCATCTCTAGCGATTGCCTTCTCACTTTATCTTCCTGGTTGTGTGTCCGCCATCGCAGGGTGGCGACTAGATTGGTGGACACACATACCCTCTGTCGCTTTGGTCTCTCTCTTTCAGGGCTATCTTGCCCTGCGTTTCTTCCCTTCGTGCAATTCCTGTCTGGCGTCTGTGGCAGGGCAGAGGAGCTGTTCCTCTGCACTCCACAGCTCCACCTGCCAACAGGAATTTCCCTTTACAGGTGCATTGCACCTTTTTGCTGGGTTCCCTCAAATTATACGCTTGTGGAGGATTTCCGCAGTGTCAGCGCACGTCTTGTGCGCTGACCACAGAGAGAATTCCACAATCGTTACACTTGCACAGTGTGCTGAGAATATTTGCTGCCTCAGCTGTCTCCATTTGTGGGCTGTTGTATTCTGTCACGTACCTCAGATGCTGGAGACTGGTTTGCTGAGGGCAGCAACTCTTGCGGCTTGTCAACTGAAGCTCCTGGATTGGGAATAGGAATCTCCAGTAAACAAGGGGAAGGAGCGCTCGCAGGACCACTGGCATGACCAAGGAGGTTCTGGAGCACTCCCACAGGTCGAGTCTGGTACTGCAATAACTCGACAACCAGACAATCCATAAACAAGTAATGATTTGGTAACAGAGAGGGTCCTCAGATAGATCCGGGTCGGCAACAGAGGTGGTTCACGTACAAGCAAGGGTTCGGCAACAGGGTAGGTCCTCAGACAGGCAAAGATCAGCAACGGAGCAGGTAGTCGTACAAAGCCGGGGTCAAAGCCAAATTGAGTAGTCAGACGAGCCGGGGTCAATAACATAGCAGGAATCAGGCAGACAATAACGTGACGTGACGCCACGGGAGAGCACCCAGAACTTGCTGCAATACAACAGCACTGAGTACTGCTTTCTGCCAGCTTATATAGGCCATTTGGCACGAACATGGCATCATGAGTCATTACGCATGCATGCGCACATCCCACGTGTACTTACTTGCGTAATTTCATGCACACGCGTACATCTGTCCGCATGTGCATGCGCAGCACATCCACCTCCACAACTTCTGGTGCAGAGGTAAACAATGCCACACAGTACACACGGAGGCAGCCGCCGGATCAAACAGAAGACCTGACCACCACCCGGATGCACACGGGCATCCATATGTGCCAGCCGCCAGACAGCAGGTAATAGACCTTGACACAGTGATGATGGACTACTAACTCATCTTCTGATATGTACTGTGTGTTCCTGAATCCTGTTAGATTTAATGCTGATAGTAAATAGAGTATTGGTTACCATTATTGTACGATATTGGCTCTGCAATTCTAATTTCACTAATAGTTTCAAGCCTCCCCTATCAGTTGCCTAACCCTAACCAATCTCCAAATCATCACTTTCCTTATCAAAACCTAACTCTAGGTTACCCCTACGCCAGCCTCTTTCTGACACCTAACCCAATCTTCACCCGAATGTTAAACTCTTTCCAAAAGCCTAACGTGGACTTCCTCCTTTACCCTCAAACTCTTGTTAATGTCTAACCTTACCCCCCCCCCCCCTCCCCCTTCCCCAACATTAACCTGTTCAGATAGTCAACCCTATTCTACCACCAAAAATGAAACTAACTTCTCCTACCCATTTATGTCTAACTCTAACCATACTCCCTAGCTAATGGAGATGGCCCGAACCTCCGATTTTCAGTTTGCGAACCTCCGCAAAAGTTCGGTTCGCGCGAACAGCAATAGACTTCAATGAGGAGGCGAACTTTGAAAGCTAGAAACACTTATGCTGACAACAAAAGTGATGGAAAAGATGTTTCAAGGGGTCTAACACCTGGAGGGGGGCATGGCGGAGTGGGATAGATGCTAAAAGTCCTGGGGGAAAATCTAGATTTGACGCAAAACAACGTTTTAAGGGCCGAAAGTGCTTTAAAACATCTTGCATGTGTATACATCAATCAGGGAGTGTAATTAGAGTACTGCTTCACACTGACACATCAAACGCACTGTGTAACGCACCGCAAACAGCTGTTTGTGTAATGACGGCCGTGCTGGACTAGTGCGCACCATGGCGAGAGTGCAGGCCGTGGCGGTTTCAAGCCCATATGGTCGCCAGGCTGAGGTAGCTGAATGACAACAGTGACTGTTCAGCTGATCAAATTTGGTCTGTCCACAATGATGCAACGACTTTATTATCTTGGGTGTGCCCCCCCCTCCAAGACACTCATATAGCCGTCGGTCATTGCTTCATTGTGATACGCAAGCCCCTTCACCGCGGCAAGGTAATGATCATGAAGAGGAATTGGCACATGAACATTACAATGTGCACCTGCCACACACAGGCAGGTACCGGACAGGCACAGTGACACTGCGTGGGCTCACGTAGGTGGGTGGGTGCACAGTGAACAACAGGTAGGTATATGCAGTGGGTATTACAATGTGCACCTGTCACACACACAGGTAGTAGTCACTGAATGTGCTGGGCATGGCAGTGGCACACACAGTAGGAATTAGCAAGGCTGTCTATGCAACACAAGTGTCAGTGGGACACACAGAAAAAAAAAATAGATCACAGGAACCAGATTACCGTATATACTCGCATACAAGCCGAATTTTTGACCCCCAAAAAGGGGGTCAAAAGTTGGGGGGCCGGCTTGTATGCGAGTCTTCCCTGTTGGACTAGTGGTGGGTGGTCCGCGCCCCGCTCCCCCCCTCCCCGCTCCCCTCTCCCCCCGCGGCCGCCGCTGCTATTACCTGCTTAGGCAGCGGCCGCTTCCTAATCCGCGTTCCCCTTCTGTTTCAGAGTGTATCACAGCAGCGCGCCCGGCGCTGCTGCTGTGACGATGCAGGGGGCAGGAAAGAGCGGTTCCCCTGGTAACGGCGATACAGATCGCCGCTATAGGGAGCCGCGCTCTTTCCTGCACTCTGCATTGTCACAGCAGCAGCGCCGGGCGCGCTGCTGTGATAGACTCTGAAACAGAAGGGGAACGCGGATTAGGAAGCGGCCGCTGCCTAAACAGGTAATAACAGCGGCGGACGCGGGGGGAGGGGGGAGCACTACCTACCTATGCTGGGCACTATACTGGCTAAACTGGGCACTTTACGAGCCATACTGGGGCACTATACTAGCTAAACTGGGCACTATACTGGCTAAACTGGGCACTATACTGGCTAAACTGGGCACTATACTAGCCATACTGGGGCACCATACTGGCTAAACTGGGCACTATACTAGCCATACTGGGGCACTATACTAGCTAAACTGGGCACTATACTAGCTAAACTGGGCACTATACTGGCTAAACTGGGCACTATACTGGCTAAACTGGGCACTATACTGGCTAAACTGGGCACTATACTGGCTAAACTGGGCACTATACTAGCCATACTGGGGCACTATACTGGCTAAACTGGGCACTATACTAGCCATACTGGGGCACTATACTAGCTAAACTGGGCACTATACTAGCTAAACTGGGCACTATACTAGCTAAACTGGGCACTATACTGGCTAAACTGGGCACTATACTGGCTAAACTGGGCACTTTACTAGCCATACTGGGGCACTATACTGGCTAAACTGGGCACTATACTAGCTAAACTGGGCACTATACCAGCTAAACTAGGTACTATACTAGCTAAACTGGGCACTATACTAGCTATACTGAGGCACTACCTACCGATGCTGGGCGCTATACTGGGCACTATACTGGCTAAACTGGCCACTTTACTAGCCATACTGGGGCACTATACTAGCTAAACTGGGCACTATACTAGCAAAACTGAGGCACTACCTACCCATACTGGGCGCTATACTGGGCACTATACTGGCTATACTGGGCACTATACTGGCTATACTGGGCACTATACTGGCTATACTAGCTATACTGGACACTACCTACCTATACTGGGCACTATACTAGCTATACTGGGACACACTGGGGGGCTGCACCAATCCAGCATTTCCTACCCCCGGCTTATATTTTTCCCTGGTTTTTCAGGGAAAAGTTGGGGGGTCGGCTTATATGCGGGTCGGCTTATATGCGAGTATATACGGTAGCTTTCAAAAGAGCTGTTGTGGAGTGCTTTTTTTAGCAATAAGAATCAGCAAGGAGCAAGCTAACAAGCCTACAAGAGCCTAACTAAGCTTTCCCTATGAGAGTCTGCAGCAGCTATCCCTTCACTAATTACTGCAGGCACACGAGTGAGTGAAAAGCCTGATGCTGCCTGCCTTTTATAGGGGGGGGGGGGGGGGCGCTACAGGGGGAGTGTAGCCTAATTGGCTACAATGTGCCTGCTGACTGTGATGTAGAGGGTCAAAGTTGACCCTCATGATGCACTATGGGGCCGAACCGAACTTCCGGAAGAGTTTGCGGTTCTCCACGATCGCGAAACCCAGAAGTTCACCGGGAACCGTTTGCCGGTGAACCGTTCGGGCCATCTCTACTAGCTAATATTAACCTTCCTTTGTCTTCTCCACATAATGTTTCAATAACCTGGCATAGTGTTAACCTTTAAAATAAAAGCACATCAATTGTTTAAAACATTTTCAATTAAAAATGGCAGGTGTTATTAATTTGAATTCAAAATGCTGGATTTTTTTTTTTTTTTTTTTTTTTTTGGACTTCAGCTCAATTTGTTGCCCAGCCGATTAGATGCACTTCACTGCAATGCTCCTGTGGCTTTGGGCTCAAGTTTGCATCATAGTCCATATAATATTAATAATCTATATAAAACAAAACACCGACCATACAAAACATACTCCCATACATTTCTAGGACCTAATACATCCAAAAGATTCCATACACCCAACCATTCATCCTACTATTCATCCATACCTCTCCCCCCCCCTCCCCCCCTTACAGATCGTGGGCCTACAGGGATATATCTTTATTTCTTCCATCTCTCATCAGTCGAGTCATATTTTAGGGTACCAATCCAGTGAAGTGAAGTGAAGTACAAGGCCAATAAGGGAAGATTGTCAGAAAGAGAAGACAGGTATTTCCCACGGTCTATTTAGTTAATATTTTCTCCCCGTTTATACAATAAATCCTCCCACATGTCTCTATATTCCTTTACTACCTGTGTTCCCTCTGTTGACCCGTCCTCATGTACTGTCAAAGTTTCACCCATATATCTGCACCACTCTTCTATAGTCGGGGTCATATTGCTTTTCCAGTATTTTATAATTAAAGCCTTAGCTACCAACGTTCCCATTTCTTTCAAAAGCTTCAACACTTTGTCATCGCCTTGATTTGAGGTACTGAATATCACTCCCTCAACCGTCAATCTTTCACCTTTCGTCACTTCTCCACCCACTACAAAAGCTTCCAGGTTACACCAAAATTCTTGAATTTTTGGGCATCCCCACCACATGTGTACTTCATCTCCCATTCCTTTACTGCATTTAATACATTTATCACTATTTGTTCTAGAGATTTTATTAAGCCTCTTCGGTGTCATGTACCACCTTGCCAACACTTTATATTGCACTAACAATAAACTAGTATCATGAATTGTACTCAACCTCTGCCAAATATTATGCCATCTATCAGCTAAATTTCTATCTAAATCCTTCTCCCAGCCGTCACAATACGCTGGTGGCGTCACACTATACAAATCTGCAAAAAATATATAGTAGTAGGAGATTATTCCTTTCTGGCAACTCTTTGTATAGATATTTTTCTCAAATATATTTAATCCTTCCTTTATTCTTTTACCCGATGATCTTAGTTTGTTGATATAGCTACTGACTTGATTTACCCACCAAAACCCTTTCCCTCCATTTTTGTTTAGAAGACTATCGATTTTAAGTTCTTTATTGCCTATCAAATCAAGTATTCTAATGTCCATTGCAATATTATTTCTTTCAAACCAGTTTAAGTTGCTGGCCGGTGGAAATGCCTTATTGTCTTTCAAGGTCATTAATGTGGAGATGCCCGTTTGTTTATCACTCATTTTTATTGTCTGTGATAGTATCCTTAAAGTTGGTTTAATCAATACATTTACCGTAGTTTTACTTTGTAGCTGTATGTTCTCGGGGATCCATGAGAAGATCTTTGTAAAGTCTATTTCATTGTGTTCCAAAGCAGTCCAGATTGACCCAAAATCCTCTCTACTCTCTGCCCACCTCCACATGGTGACCCTTGCCAGATGTATGCTTTTATAATACCACATTAGATTCGGTGCCGCCAGGCCTCCGTTCTCCTTTCTTCTGCATATTATATTATATTTAATCCGCCTCTTGCTATTTGTCCAAATAAAGTCTTGGAAGATTTTATGCCAAGTTTTAAACCAGACTCCCGATATTTTTACTGGGACGCATTGCATTACGAACATGATTTTAGGCAATATCATCATTTTAATGATCGCAATGCGGCCTACTACATTAAACAGTGGCCTATCCCAGTTTTTCAACTTTCCTTTCAAATCTTTTATCAGCTTGTTGTAATTAGCAGCAAATAGACTATCTACCCTGCTACATATTTTTATCCCCAAGTATTTAATCTCGTTGCTCCATGCGAAGCTAATTTCTTGGTTGATCTTTTCTTTTATCCTTGTAAGACACCCCAGGTCAAGAATGCTGGTCTTTCTTTCATTGATTTTAAAATTTGAGCAGCTTCCAAATGCTTCCAGCACCTTCCCACATTTCCGCAAGGATTTAAGCGGATCACTGAGGACCAGTAGTACATCATCCGCATAGGCAAGTGTTTTAATGTGTAATTGGCCCGACTGAATACCCCGAATATCCTCATCTGCCTGAATTTTTGAAAGCAGAGCTTCCATACATAGGTTAAAGAGGATTGGTGACAGTGGACATCCTTGTCTTACGCCGTTACTAATCTTAAAGAGGTACTGTAAGCTCCTCACCTGCTCACCGCCTGTGTATAGATCACATCCACATTATAGGGAAAAACCTGGCTTTTATTAGGATTTGACCTATATTTATTTAGTTTTTACCCCTTTAAGCCTTTAGCCACGCCCACCAGGAGACTTTCATCCGCGGAAGTATATTAATTAGCCCTAGCCCCATTGCCTCATGGGTAGTGACGTGTGAAAAACGTCACTAGAAGCTCTATCTGAGCTGAGGATTACTGCAGCCTCTCCTCCTCCCTGCAGAGTGGAGATCTCCTGTCAATAGACTGCACACGCAGCCTGTAGTGTTATCAGCGATGCTGCTCCTGCTGTCTGTGAGCATCAGCTGATTAATTTATTATGCACAGCCAGGGCATCAAAGCAAGGCACAGGAGGGCACCATGGACTGCACTGCATGATGGGGGGCAGCAAGACATCTGCCAAAATAAGTAAATTATTTATCCCTTTTTTTTTTTTTTTCTTATATCTTCCCCTGGTCCTGAATGATACCTAGTTGGAATTTAATGCTGAAGGGGGGTGTGGGGTTCTGCAACAGAGCAGAGTATTCTATGGGCAAATGTTCCCCACCCCCTCCCCCTTCATTTCAGGTAGTGCAGCCCGAAGCTGTGAATCATGTAGCCACTAGCCAGTGCTGAGCAGAGGACAGCCAGACGCTGTACAGCTTCCTTGGCTAGATTGGAGTGAGGTATGCTTCTGATCCTGAGCTTCTCTCCCTCCCCCCATAAGAAACTTTGCAGCCCGACATTTGGAGGCTGCCTGTTCAGAGAGAAGATGGGGCAGTGATTGGGAATCTACTTCTGCAGGCTCAGCTGGCAGCATGAGAGAGGCATCACACACACTATGGAAAGATGCAGGGGAATCACATGATGGCAGCTGACAGAGAGAGAGAGAGGGTAACCCTGGCTGCAGAGAGAGAGCTGCTTGTGTAATATTTGACACAGCACACAGGCAGGAATCCTGGTCTGCAGAGGTATCCCTCTGACCAGCTGTAACCTGGGATCTGTGTAAATATCAGTCAGCTCGCCTCTTGACATTTGTCCTCCTCCTTTACTTCTCTCTAAGGCCTTGAGCACATTGCGTTCCATTCGTGTTAGCGTTTGCGTTGGGCTTTTCTTTACACATTTTTTTTTTTATTCCCGGCGCTTGGGTGGGGGTTGCGTTTTTGTGAAAAGCGCTATTCCTGAGCGTTTTTTAATTCACTCCCTGACGCAAGTCAGGAAGTGAACACTTTGAAGCTTTGCGCTTAGAAAAGTGTTTTTCGAATCGCTTTTATTCTGCGAATAATTTTGACACTTTGTGAACTCGTGAACCCAGAAATAAATAAATACAAAGTATTCATTCATTAAACCACTTGGGAAATCGCAATTCAAAGTGCATTTTCAAGCACTTTGCAATTTCCCTATATTTTCTATTGAGCACAAACCGCTCAAAAAATGGTACAGGTAGCGCACTTGCGATTCAATAGAAAGCGGAATGCTCATATATGAACACTCCCATAGGAAATCATTGCACAAGTGCTTTCAGAGCAATTTCCGATATCGCCAGCACTTTAAAAAAATCTGCAAATGCTCATAGTGTGAACAAGCCCTTAACCCTTGAAAGGCAAACACTAAGGGCTCCTTTCCACATGCGCACTTTCAGACGCACTTATGGAAACGCAATCGCAGCAGACAGTGCATAGACTGCACTGTCTGGTGTTTCCATATATGCATTGCGATTTATCACTGAATTAGTGCCTGCATTTTGGGGCGATTGCGCCTGCGATTCCATTATAATGAATGGGATCGCAAGCGCTGCCCCAGTGACAGACACAGGCAACGCAGAGCTGCGCTGACGCATGGCTGCTGCATTGCTAAATGGAAACGAGCCCTAAGCCTTTGAAAACACGGGCCAGCTAGTCCTCTCAGAGCATGCTGAGACTTGCAGTTCCCTAAAATATAGTTAAAGGGAGGCTTAAATTGATTAAAAAAAATAATTTTAACTTCCCTGGGGCTCCCTGGAGTACTCCTGTGCCTACGATGTTGGTTCAACTCTCTCCAGTAAGCAGCGGCGACCTGTGCAAAGCTGGCTGGTCGCTGCCAGTCAGCGTCTACTGCCCATGCGCACCCTGATTGCGCTCCTAAGGAAGGGAGCAATTTGCGCATGTGAAATAGCGATTTTCACATACTGCACATGCGCAGAACACTCCCAGCCACTGGAGCGTGATGAGGTGCATGGCAGGCTAGCATTGTGGGGTTGCCGCTGCTTGCCGGAGGGACTTGGACTGACGTCATGGGCACTGGATGACTCCAGGGGGCTGCAAGAAGTAAGTTAAAATCATTTTTATTATTTAACTTAACCTCCTGAGCTTTACGCCACTCAGGAGGTGATGCAACTTTGTGCCCCCCGCTGAATAAATGTGCTGCAAAACCTTCTGCTAGCACTAGGCTAGCTGGTAAATGAGTCCTGCACCCTCCGATCCCCACCGCTCCCCTGTTTATACATTACTCTCCCTGGATCCAGCGATCGCGCAGCCTCCCCGGCCAGCTCCGGTCTTCACTATGGGGAGGATCGCACATGACGTCGCTGACGTCATGCGTAAACCCGATCCTCCCCATAGAGAGACCAAAGCTGTGCAGGGAGGCTGCGCGATCGCTGGATCCAGGGAGAGTAATGTATAAACGGGGGGATTTCGGAGGGGAGCGGAGGGTGCAGGACACATTTACTAGCTAGCCTAGTGCTAGCAGAAGGTTTTGCAGGTATTACAGCACATTTATTCAGCGGGGGCACTCAGGAGGACAGATAACGGTATGTCCGACACAGTGTCGGGCATACCGCTAAGGAGGTTAAATGACACATCCGAGGTCTCCAAAAAAATTGAGATCTACTTACCCGGGTCTTCCTCAAGCCCCAGGCAGCTGACATGTCCCTCGCTGCAGCTCCGATGGCTCCCGTTCCCCTCCGGTGCAGACGCAAGGTCGGCATCTACTGCGCCTGAGCGAGCGCCGCTGTCAATCACTCACACGTAGTGGGGAGTGTACTGCGCACAACGCTCCTGACTATGTGCGAGTGATTGACAGCGGCACTTCTGAAGACGCAGAAGATCCCGATCTGGCAAGGTCAGCATCTGCACCGGAGGGGACCGGGAGCCACAAGAGCTGTGGCGAGTGACATGTCAGCTGCTGGGGCTGGAAGACCCGGGTAAGTAGATCTCATTTTTTGGCAACCTCAGATGTGTCCTTAAAGAGAGCCTGTAACAAAAAAAAGTTCCCCTGGGGGGTACTCACCTCGGGAGGGGGAAGCCTCAGGGTCCCAATGAGGCTTCCCCCACCCCTGTAGCTGCAGGCAGTCCAGCGCTGGCTCCCTCGAAGACTCCCGGTGTCCTCCCTCAACAAGCCTGTCGAGCACTAATAAGCGCTGACTTATTTACCTCTCCTGGCTCCAGCGGGGGCACTGTTGTGGCTCTCCGCACAGAGATAGATAGGCGAAAATAGCCGATCTCCGGCGGGTCCGCTCTAATGCGCAGGTGCAGGAGACTTGCGCCTACGCAGTAGAGCGGCCCGACGGAGATCGGCTATTTTCACCTATCTCTGTGCGGAGAGCCGATACTGCGCCTGCGCTGGAGCCGGGGAGGTAAATATTTACATTGCTGCCATTCTGGGAGGATTTTCGCCGCTGCTGTGGGACTGAGGAGGACGGGGGAAGCCTCAATAGGATCCGGAGGCTTCCCCCACCCGAGGTGAGAACCCCCAGGGGAGGTTTTCTTTGTTACAGGTGTTCTTTAAAGAGACGATTTAAAATAATAGATTTATACATACCTGGGGCTTCCTCCAGCCCCATCCTCATGGATCACTCCCACACCGCCGTCTATCGCCGATACCTGGTTTCGTAACTTCGGCCAGACAGTTCGGCCAGTTTTCCACATGCCCAGTGACTCCCTCTGTCTCTCTAGCACAAGTAAAGCGCGTATCAGCGGCTATGCAGAGACCAGCAGAAATTGATCGGCGATTGGAACGGCATGGAGGTGAGTTGCTCAATACAACTTTTCCCTATTCTAACTCAGCAGTGAAGGAGGGAGCACAGAGCCCTGACCTCTCCCTCCCCGCAGCCACGGCTCCCCCTTCCATCACGGAGCCCCCCCCTCAGGGCAGCCGCACGGCCTGCACACCCCTAGAAACAGGGCTGAAGCTAGCACATCTTATATTGAGAGAATATATATATATATATATATATATATATATATATATATATATATACACAATTATTTCGAGTGAGGCAGGGGAAATGGAGACAATTATGCTAGGTACACACCACACAATTTTCTGTAAGATTTACATTCCATAGATAGATGTTCTGATCGTTTATCATTTTTTTGATAGTTTTGTAATCGATATTCATAGAACTGAACGAAAATTGATGGAAAAAAATATTAAAAAAAGATTAAAAATGATCGGAAAATTGATCTGGAAGGTAAATCTAACAATCGATCGAAAAATCAATCATAATTCAGATCGGACATGTTGGAAATAATCGATCTGGCAGGTAAATCTAACGGAAAATTGTATGATGTGTACTTAGCATTACTGTCCAGTTTCACACTGTAACACAGCTCTGAACTGAATTGTCATTTCATTTCAGTAATTTCAGCATGAAATTGTTTGGGAATCGGCCTGCAGTGTATTGAAAGCCAACTAATCTCTCGCTAATCAGATTCGATCAGAGAGAGATTTGTCTCTTGGTCAATCTGCCCATCATCACTAGATGTATGGCTAAATTTTGCCTTTCACTCATGCATCATACCTGCATCTACAATCTAATGTGGGGAAAAGTGTTTGCCTTTATTCAGAGGGGCGACATGAAATAGGCAGCACCTATTTCATGCACTGTCCTTCAGGCTGACATTTGATACACACAAACAGAAATAAACACAATCTGCATACTCCTCTATTCCAGTTCATCATAATAAAACATCCATTTATTTACCCTGCGACCATTACTTACTGAAATAGTTTTACACCCACCCATCATCACCTTGCTTATACAGACAGCACGCTCTCATCTTTTAGGCTCCTATAAACAATATCCGAATAGCTATTTATGTAAATTGCACATACACTACACTTTTCATAGTTTCCTAGGTTTCCTGCTCTATTCAGCTAAAACATTACAGTACACTACTTAGCATCTACAGCTGATTCCCTGTCTGCTTCTCTTCACACATGTGCATATTACACTTCCTGGCCTTCTGCAAATGTCAGTTAGAAATATAAAAAAAAAAGGTTGGTGGAGGAGGGTGTAACAACCTTCACTGTGGGCGTGGTTTCAACTGCTAGAGTGAAGGAAAAAAAACTTGCTAATCCTGCCAGAAGTAAACAGGGATCCTCCCACACTGCCTATGGCATTTTTACAGCACCTTGCTGACAGGGTTTAGGAGATTTATTAGTCGCATGTTCTTATCTATACACCTCGGTCACTCTCATATACTACTTTTTAGGGAATATGTTATTCTGCTTACAGTTCCTCTTTAAATCTTTTATCCAATATTCCATTTGTCATTATCTGAGCAGTTTGATTTCCATATAATTTTTGTATTCTTTTAATTAAGGTATCCCCTATTCCACATTTCTGCAACATTTCGAATAAAAAAGCTCTTGAGATTCTATCAAACGCTTTTTCTGCGTCAAGTGTTACCATTATAGTCTCTATCTTATCTTTTCTACTTTTTTCAATAAGGTTAATTGCTGTGTAGATATTGTCTTTCAATTGTCTGCCTTTTCTAAATCCGCATTGTGAATTAAGGTGCCCATACACTCGTCAGATTGGCAGCAGATAGATAAGAAATGCATCTGATGGTCTATCTGATGCGTTTTTAGAACATTTTTTACCAGGATAGAATTCCAACAGATTTCAGTTTGAAATCTATTGAAATTCGATCTGATGGCATTTTTTTGCCATCAGATTTCCATTAAGGCCAATGCAAACTGATAAGCAATCTCTTCAGATCGACCTAAATTTTCCACCCTGCAAGTTCGATGGAAATCCATCGAAATCGATCGAAATCGGCCATCGATCGGTCGATTGGCCAACCGATTTGCAATCGATCGATCGATCGATCGATCGGGATCGATCGGTCGGCCAGAAAATCGGCTGAGTGTATGGGCTGCTTAACTTAATAACTTGTCAGATATTTTCTCTAGCCTGTCTGCTAATATCCTCGCATATATTTTTATATCTGCATTTATTAGTGATATTGGTCTATATTCTCCACATCTAATTCCTTCTACACCTTCTTTTGGAATTAAGGTTATTAACCACCCTGGCGTTCTATTAAGATCGCCAGGGCGGCTGCATGAGGGTTTTTTGTAAATTAAAAAAAAACTATTTCATGCAGCCAACTGAAAGTTGGCTGCATGAAAGCCCACTAGATGGCGCTCCGGAGGCGTTCTTCTGATCGCCTCCGGCGGCTAAAATTAACACGGAAGGCCGCAATGAGCAGCCTTCCGTGTTTGGCTTCTCCTGTCGCCATGGCGACGAGCGGAGTGACGTCATGGACGTCAGCCGACGTCCTGACGTCAGCCGCCTCCGATCCAGCCCTTAGCGCTGGCCGGAACTTTTTGTTCCGGCTGCGCAGGGCTCAGGCGGCTGGGGGGACCCTCTTTCGCCGCTGCTCGCGGCGAATCGCCGCAGAGCGGCGGCGATCGGGCAGCACACGCGGCTGGCAAAGTGCCGGCTGCGTGTGCTGCACTTTATTTCATCGAAATCGGCCCAGCAGGGCCTGAGCGGCAGCCATCGGCGGTGATGGACGAGCTGAGCTCGTCCATACCGCTAAGATGGTTAATGCACTGTTATTTAAGCAAGAGAATGTACACTCTTCTTCCGAGTTAACCATCCAGCAGAAAAGGTTCGATATGTCGACTTCAAATGTTTTGTAAAATTCTATACAGAATCCATCGGGACCCGGACTTTTGCCTGCTTTACATTTATGTAGCGCCAATAAAAATTCTTCCTCACTTATCGGTTTCTCAAGCTCCAATTTTTCTTCCACCGATAACTTCGGTATTTCAATATTACTTAAAAATGCTGCAGGCGTCTCTTGGGGCTTCTCAAGGTTATAAAGATTGGTGTAAAATTCTGTAAAGACACCACCTATCTCTTCATTTGTACTCTTTACTATGCCATCTTTATCCAGGATCTTCCTAATCATAATGCTTTTCTTCTTCCCCTTCAGGATATCAGCTAGAATTTTCCCCGCTTTATTTCTCCCTTTTCTTAATTTATTTTCCGTCTCCTTGTGTTCTACACCACACTTATCATCAAGCAGGGCATTCAATTCTGTTCTGACCCGTGTCAGGCTAGCTAATGACGAGTTACATAGTTGCCTCTTATGTTTCTGTTCTGCAGTTCTTAATTCTTTTAGTAATTCATTGATTTTTTTTTCTTTGGTTCTTTTCGACCTCACTGCTAATTCTATCAAGGCTCCTCTCATCACACACTTAAAAGAGTCCCATACTATGTACGGCTTGATTTCATTCATTACATTAAATTCAATAAATTCCTTTATTCCTTTTGCTATTTCATTTTTGACAATTTCCTCTTTTAAGAGGTCAGGATTTAATCTCCATCCTCTTTTATTCCAGCCTGTTACTGATGCTTTAAGCGTCATAATTACTGGTGCATGATCAGAATACGTAAACTGTCCAATCTTTACTTCCTCAACTGAGTCTATTTGTGACTGAGTTATAAATATATAATCAATTCGGGAGTATGATTTATGTACCCTGGAGAAGAAGGTGTAGTCTCTTTCCCCAGCATGTTTTATTCTCCAGATATCAAGCAGAGATAGATTCTTCATCAGGGTATTCAGCCGGGCCTCCGATTTTCCTGCTACATGAATATGGCCTCGGGAAGAGTCCCAAAAGGTATCCAAAACTAGATTAAAATCCCCCCCTATAACGATTCTCCCTTTAGCCTCTTCTGTTACTTTTTCAAGAAATTGAAGAGCAAAATCTACTTGCTTCTCATTAGGTGCGTACGCATTGGCGATCGTTATCCACTGATCATTCAGTTTCCCTATTATTATTAACTCTCGCGCAAAATCATCAGTGATGATCTTTTCTATTATTACTGGGGTCTTCGTGTTTATCAAAATCGCTACACCGCATGTTTTCTTTTTTTTATTATTGTTGCATATCCATTTATATCTTTTATCAAGCATTTTGGGTGTTCTCCCCATTTGAAAATGCGTTTCCTGCAATAAGGCTATATCTATTTTATTTCTTAATAAATCAGAAACAATTCTGCTCCTCTTAGTCCCTACATTAGCTCCATTAACATTTATTGTTAAAATTTTTAATGACTCCATTTTATTAGTTTCAAAGCATTAAAAACAATCCACTGATCTTTCCATATCCCTGAAACCAGACCGATCTCAATAGAAGGCTTATCCCAACGAAATTTTCCCCTTTCCCTATCTCTATCATCCATATCCCCATCCATACATACTAACGAGCCAAGTCCCAATGGACGGGTACTGAGACCCATCCGTTCCAGGGACTTTTCTGAAAAATGTCTCCAAAGGATTTTATTCCTCCCCAGCGACACTTCTCCGAGATCTCGAGGGAGAAGGGGGGGGGGGGCTATTGCCTCTCCAATCTTTTCATTTTCATTACTCTTCCCAACCCTCTATTTCCATTGTTTGTATGTCGAGTTTTCTGAGAAACCTGTCTAGGGGCTCTCCATCTTTCAAGACCACCGTTTTGTCCTTTATTGTGGCTATCAGTGAGAGTGGATACCCCCATCTATAAACTCCTCCTTTTTCTTTTATCTTTTCTAGTAATGGTTTGAGCAGTCGCCTTCTCCAGATAGTGCGGGCAGACAAATCCTGAAATAATTCCAGTTTCCAATCTCCAAACGTTATACTATTTCTTGCTTTGGCTAAGATATCCACCTTAGTTCTGAAGGAGTGAACTTTACACAACACATCTTGGAATTTTGTTCCACTCACCACTTTTTCTTTGCCCACCCTATGTACTCGCTCAATCAAGTTTTCTGCTGGTTCGCTTTTTTGCAGTATTTCAATAAAGATTTTCTGCACAACTTCACCCAATTCTTTCTGCCCGATGCTGGACGGGATCCCTCTAATTTTAATGTTTTCTCTTCTGCTCCTGTTCTCTAAGTCGTCTGTCTTGCATCTCAATTCTCTGAGAGCATCTTTGTGTGCTCCTATTTGTTTTAGCTGTGTTTCTGTTGCCATCTTTGTCTCCTTTGTTAGGGCCTCCAATTCCTCCACTTTATCATTTAGTCTAACCATTGACTCCTTAATCGGCTTTATTTCAATTGCTACAGCTTCTCTCACTGCATCCTGGACTGACCTAGCTACTGTGCATTCTATACGTTTGGTAAAGTTCTCAAGAAGTTTTACCATTTTCGGGTCGATTTCCTGATCATTTGTCTCTGTATGCTTGTTTGTTTCGGACTCCTCACCTGACCATCTAGGGGTTTCCAAAACCCTTGTGTAGCTAGAGTCCAAACTGTCTCTTCTCTGTTTCCCTGCTGACATCATTAATTCTGCTATTTTGCTTTTATGCAATGCAATATCCGAGGGGGCAATTGCTCCTCCTGGGGCAAAGACCGCAGGGCTACTTTTCTGACTATTTCCTGAGGTCTTCTCCCTATCTTGTTGCGCCTCAGACACAAATCCAAAGTTGCTCAAATTTTTTTCCGTATCTTGCTGATGCTTTTTATTTCTCAAGTTAGATGCCATTTTGTCCCACTCAATAATACTCTCAGTAGGAAACTAGATGGTCCTCTATAGATATATAGTAGCTATCAATAAAGTCAGCCCTTTAATAGTTTTTCCAAGGTGCAGTGGCATACAGCTAATAGTCAGTATTCAATAACAGCTGTGAGCTATATCTGTCAGTATTCAAAAGCAGCTGTATGCTATATCGGTCAAAATTCAGGAGCAGCTGTATGCTATATCCATCAAAGTTCAAAAGGCAGCTATATGCTATATTAGTCAGTGTTCAGGAACAGCTGTATGCTATATCAGTCAATGTTCAAGAGCGGCTATATGCTATATCAGTCAATGTTCAAAGACAACTGTATGTTATATTGGTCAATTTTCAAGAGCGGCTATATACTATATCAGTCAATGTTCAGGAGCAGCTGTGTGCTATATCGATCAATGTTCAAGAGCGGCTGTATGCTATATCGGTCAGTATTCAAGAGCGGTTGTATGTTATATCATTCAATATTCAAGGGTAGCTATATGCTGTTTCAGTCCTTGTTCAAGGGCAACTGTATGCTGTATCAATCAATGTTCAGGAGCAGCTGTATGCTATCTCAGTCGATGTTCAAGAACAGCTGTATGATATATCAGTCAATGTTCAAGAACAGCTGTATACTGTATCAGTCAATGTTCAAAAGCAGCTGTATACTATATCCGTCAATGTTCAAGGGCAGCTGTATGCTATATCCGTCAATGTTTAAGAGCAGCTGTGTGCTATATTAGTCAGTGTTCAGGAGCAGCTGTATGCTATATCGGTCAGTGTTCAAGAGCGGCTATGTCAGTCAATATTCAAAGGCCACTGTATGTTATATCAGTCATTGTTCAAGAGAAGCTGTATGCTATATTGGTCAATGTTCAGAAGCAGCTGTATGCTATATCGATCAATGTTCAGGAGCAACTGAATGCTATATCTGTCAATGTTCAAGAGCGGTTGTATGTTATATCAGTCAATATTCAAGAGTAGCTATATGCTGTTTCAGTCCTTATTCAAGAGCAATTGTATGCTATATCAATCAGTGTTCAGGAGCAGCTGTATGCTATATCAGTCAATGTTCAAGAGCAGCTATATGCTATATCAGTCAATGTTCAAGAGCAGCTATCAGTCAATGTTCAAGAACAGCTGTATGCTACTTCGCTCAATATTCAAAAACAGCTGTCGATCAATGTTCAAGAGCAGCTGTATGCTATATCGGCCAATGTTCAAGAGCAGCTGTATGCTATATCAATCAATGTTCAAAAGCAGCTATATGTTCTATCGGTCAATGTTCGATAGCAGCTGTCGATCAGCATTCATTGGTCAATATTTAAGAGCAGCTGTATGTTATATCAGTCAATGTTCAAGAGCAGCTGTATGCTATATCGATCAATGTTCAAGAGCAGTTGTATATCAGTTAATGTTCAAGAACAGCTATATACTATATCCGTCAAGAACAACTGTATGGTATTTCAAGAGCAGCTGTATACTGTAACGGTCAATGTTCGAGAGCAGCTGAGTGCTATATCCGTCAATGCTCAGGAGCAGCTCATGCAATGTCAGTCAATGCTCAAGAGCAGCTGTATGCTATATCAATCAATGCTCAAGAGCAACTGTATGTCATATCACTCTGTGTTCAAAAAGCAGCTGTACGCTATATCAGTTAGTGTTCAAAAGCAGATGTATACTATATCTGTCAGTATTCAGAGACAGCTATATGCTATATCGAAAAGCAGCTGTACGCTATATCAGTCAGTGTTCAAAAACAGCTGTATATTATATCGGTCAATGTTCAAAGACAGCTATGTACTATATCAATCAGTGTTCGAAATCAGCTATATGCTATATCATTCAGCATTCAGGCAGTGTTGTATGTTATATCAGTCAGTGTTCAACAGCAATTGCATGCTATATCAATCTATATCAGTCAGCATTCAAAAATCAGCTATATATTATATCAGTCAGTGTTCAAGACCAGCTGTGTGTTATATCAGTCAGTATTCCAAAGCAGTATTCCTAAGCCGCAAAATGCCATATCGGTCAGTGTCCAAAAGCAGATGAATAATTAGTCAATTAATAACCAGTAATCAAAGTAGGTCCAGCACTCAGACTGTCCAGCAGCTCCTGGTAGTAATTAGTTCCCCAAATATTCAAATTAAATGCAATAATTTACAATGATCGCTGATTCTTATATACACACATATTTCCACTGGACACTCATATCAGTTGATTACATTTCTAGTAATAATCAATGGGAATACCACTATAGCACAGCACAGCACATCACTCCAAACAATACACTGTTACTGTTACTGTCATACGATACCACTCTGCTGTTTCACTGCCGTCTTCTTGATTCAGCTGTACTTCTTAAAGCAAGTGGTTATTCCCTCCAGCTTCCCCTCTCCTGCACAGCCCAGCAATACTCTAATTATGACCTCCGCTCATTGCTATAGCTGCCCCGACCGTCACCGTCCCCTCCCCTGCACTCTCCACCGTGTCTGAACTAACACTTCGGTTTAGTTTATTTAGTCTGCATCAATAATCATCAGCATTCCGGAGCTCCCGAGCTCAGAAACAGCTCAGAAACAGCACAGCACATTAGCACAGCACATTAGCATTCCCGAGCTCAGAAACCACACAGTTTAGCTCACGGCTCAAGATACAGGGGCAGCTCAGCTCAGCCCCTGGAGCTCGCGGAGTTCTCCACGAGGTGAGTTAGGAAGTGGCTAAAAACGGCCTCCCCAGGACACCTAGGGACAGACAGCCAAACACCAAACACACGAGACGACACACGAGACAGACAGAGCAGAGCACCCAGCGTTAACAGAGCACCGGACAGGCAGCGCCCAGGCAGAGCATAGCAGAGCAGACAAAGCAAAGCGGCAGAGCAGGCAGAGCAAAGCGGAGCAAGCCCGGTCAGACAAGACAGACAGACAAGACAGTGTGCAGATCCAACTAGTAGCAAGCTAGTAGTAGCAAGAGGCAACCGGCAAGCAAGGGGTGATCCCCGGGGTGATCTCCGGAACCTCCTCACAGGTACGGATCAGAGCGTCCTGCCTGCATCTGCCCGAACACCCACACTCCTGCGATCCCTGCCACGCCCCCCTTCCTCCTCCCTCTGAACACGGCTCGAATCAATCAGTCAGCCATCCCCCTTCAGGTTCTAATCCTACCTAAAATGCTGGATTTTACTCAATATCCAGCCTTTAGCTCATTAACAGATATTTGAATTGTGAGTTTTCTTTTTTTCATGTTTAACCCTTTTTGTTGATCACAATTAAAGATTAATAAAATGCTCCCTTTTATTTATTCACCAGGATTAGAGTCACTATATTAACCACTTGCCGACCGCCCACTACCTATGGGTGGCGGCGGCAAAGTGGCACTCCCAGGACCGCGTAACGCAGATAGGCATCTGTACCTGGGGGACTAAATAGCCGGGGAAGCGCATCTGCCGGCATTAGGCTCAGCCCACCCGCGATGTCAACCCGCCAGCCAATTAGCAGCATCGGCGGGTTGTTAACCCCGATCTGCCGCGTTCAAGGCGTATAATATGCTTTGTAATGTATACAAAGCATATTATACAGGCTGCCTCCTGCCCTGGTGGTCCCAGTGATCGAGGGACCACCAGGGCAGGAGGCAGCACCCCTAGTAAGCACACACAAACACTGATCCTGCCCCCCCTTCCCCCGATCGCTCACAGCACCCCTCAGACCCCCCCCCCCTGATCACCCCCTCAGACCACTGTTTGCACCCAATCACCCCCCTAATCACCCATCAATCACCCCCTGTCACTATCTGTCAACGCTATCCTTTAGGTTAGGTCCTCAACTGCCCCTTGGGAGCTCCTGATCACCCCCCCCCCACACCCTCAGATCCTCCCCAGACCGCCCCCCTGTGTACTGTATACATCTATTCTCCCCTGTAATCACCTACTGATCACCTGTCAATCACCTGTCAATCACCCCATCACCCATCAGATCAGACCCTAACCTGCCCCTTGCAGGCACCTGATCACCCGCCCACACCCTCAGATCGCCCGCAGACCCGCCCTCAGATCACCTCCCAAGTGCATTGTTTACATCTGTTTTCCCCTCTAATCACCCACTGACCACCCATCAATCACCCCCTGTCACCACCTGCCACTGCTACCCATCAGATCAGACCCTACTCTGCCCCTTGCGGGCACCCAATTACCCGCCCACACCCTCACATCGTCCTCAGACCCCCCTGATCACCTCGCCAGTGCATTGCTTGCATCTATTCTCCCTTCTAATCACACCCTGATCACCTATCAATCACCCCGTGACCCCCTGTCACTGCTACCTATCAGATCAGCCCCCCAGACCCCTCTGATCACCTCCCCAGTGCATTATTTACATCTGTTCTCCCCTCTAATCACCCACTGATCACCCATCAATCACCCCCTGTCACTGCTACCCATCATACCCATCAGATTAGGCCCCTACCTGCCCCTTGCGTGCACCCAATCACCCGCCCACACCCTCAGATCGCCCTCAGACCCCCCCTGATCACCTCGCCAGTGCATTGTTTGCATCTATTTTCCCCTCTAATCACACCCTTATCACTTATCAATCACCCGTCACCCTCTGTCACTGCTACCCATCATATCCATTAGATCAGACCCTCATCTCCCCCTTGCAGGTACCCAATTACCCGCCCACACCCTCAGACTGCCCTCAAACCCCCCCTGATCACCTCCCCAGTGCATTGCTTGCGTCTATTCCCCCCTCTAATCACACCCTGAGACACCCATCAATCACCTCCTGTCACCCCCTAGCACACCTACCCATCAAATCAGGCCCTGATTTGCCCCGTGTGGGCTCCTGATCACTCGGCCAAACCCTCAGATCCCCCTCAAACCCCCTTCCAATCACCTCCCCAGTGCATTGATTGCATCTATTCCCCCCTCTAATCACCCCCTGAGACACCAATCAATCACCTCCTGCCACCACCTGTCACCCCCTAGCACTCCCATCCGTTAGATCAGGCCCTACTCTGCCCCCTGCGCGCTTCTGATCACCCGGCCAAACCCTCACCCGCCCCACCGCAGTGACAGAATTTTTTTTTCTGATCACTGCTGGTCTCTACGACTTAATTGTGGCTAAGATCCAACCGTTATGCCACACAATACGCAACCGCCAATCCAAGAAGCTACCATGCCCAGCCTTTTCGGTGGAAACCACTCGAAGTTTCCGAACATAACATTTTTTGGGGCCTTCTCCTTAAAATGGGTCTAGTCAAAAAGAATGTATTGCGTTCTTATTGGTCTACGTACCCAATACATCACATGCCCATGTTCTCTGCTGCCATGTCCAGCTCACGATTTGAGAACATCCCTCGCTTTATGCACTTCAGTGCCAATACAACCTGTCATCTAAGAGGCCACCCTGCTTTTGACCGGTTCCACAAAATTCAGCCCCTCATAGACCACCTGTCATCAAAATTTGCAGATGCTTATACCGCTGAACAGTCACTTTGAGACATTTGGTTTCCAGACTACTCACGGTTTAGGGCCCCTAAAATGCCAGGGCAGTATAGGAACCCCACAAGTGACCCCATTTTAGAAAGAAGACAACCCAAGGTATTTCGTTAGGAGTATGATGAGTTCATAGAAGATTTTATTTTTTGTCACAAATTAGTGGAAAATTACACTTTGTGAAAAAAAAACAATAAAAATCAATTTCCGCTAACTTGTGATAAAAAATAAAATCTTCTATGAACTCACCATACTCCTAATGGAATACCTTGGGGAGTCTTCTTTCTAAAATGGGGTCACTTGTGGGGTTCCTAAACTGCCCTGTCATTTTAGGGGCCCTAAACCGTGAGGAGTAGTCTGGAAACCAAATGCCTCAAAATGACCTGTGAAATCCTAAAGGTACTCATAGGACTTTGGGCCCCTTAGCACACCTAGGCTGCAAAAAAGTGCCACACATGCGGTATCGCCGTACTCAGGAGAAGTAGTATAATGTGTTTTGTGGTGTATTTTTACACATACCCATGCTGGGTGGGAGAAATATCTCTGTAAATGGAAAATTGTGTGTAAAAAAATAGAAAAAAAATCTCATTTACAGAGATATTTCTCCCACCCAGCATGGGTATGTGTAAAAATACACCCCAAAACACATTATACAATTTACGAGTACGGCGATACCACATGTGTGACCCCTTTTTGCAGCCTAGGTGCGCTAAGGGGCCCAAAGTCCCTATGAGCACCTTTAGGCTTTACAGGGGTACTTACAATTTAGCACCCCCCAAAATACCAGGACAGTAAACACACCCCACAAATGACCCCATTTTGGAAAGTAGACAACCCAAAGTATTCAGACAGGGGCATGGTGAGTCCATGGCAGATTTCATTTGTTTTTGTCACAAGTCAACAGGTTAACAGAAATGGAAACTTTTTTTAAAAAAAAATGTTGTCACAAAGTGTCCTTTTCCGCTAACTTGTGACAAAAAAATAAAATATTCTATGAACTCACCATGCCTCTTAGTGAATACTTTGGGATGTCTTCTTTCCAAAATGGGGTCATTTGGGGGGTATTTATACTATCCTGGAATGCTAGTACCTCATGAAACATGGCAGGTGTTCAGAAAAGTCAGAGATGCTTCAAAATGGGAAAATTCACTTTTTGCACCATAATTTGTAAACACTATAACTTTTACCCAAACCAATAAATATACGCCTATGGGATTTTTTTTATCAAAGACATGTAGCACAATTCATTTGGACAAAAATGTATATAGAAATTTTACTTTATTTGAAAAATGTCAGCACAGAAAGTAAAAAAAAATCCTTTTTTTGACAAAGTTCATGTCCTTTTTGATGAATATAATAAAAATTAAATATCACAGCAGCAATCAAATAGCACCAAAAGAAAGCTGTATTAGTGACAAGAAAAGGAGGTAAAGTAAATATCAGGTATGTAAGTGGCTGACTCAGACAGGAAGGGACTACAGTGTGACCCTCACTGATAAGAATGTCCCCCTTTTTTATCTCTTTCTTGCTCTCAGAAGCCATTTTCTTCTAGGAAAGTGTTTTATAGTTGGAATTTCTTATCAGTGAAGGTCACACTGTAGTCACTTCCTGTCTGAGTCAGGACTGAGTCAGCCACTTACATACCTGATATTTACCTCTTTCAGGCAGAGAAAGAAAAAAAGGAACACAGCATAGTTATTTGTGTGCTAGGCACTGTACATACCCATGTCTATCTCATTATGCCACATGTCAGTTGTGGTATCCTTTAAAGTATTAGAGGCAGAGGATCAGCCAGGCAATGTGCAGTATTTAAAAGGAAATACAAATGCCAGCCTCCATATCCCTTTCTCCTTGGGTTCCCTTTTAAAGTCTTCATGTTGTAGGATTTAATTATAACCAGGAGCCATGACAGTCTGATGTAAAATCCGCTTTGTTGAGCTGCAAAACAAACAAGTAATGACCCTTTAAATATTTCAGAAGTAAAATGCAATCAGCAGACATTTTTCAGCCAGATAAAGTCTTTTATTTACTTTTCAGGAAGTCCTCCTCTCTCCCCTCCTCTGGAACACTCTTCCTCAGCACAACCGCCACTCACCCACACTTACTCTTTTTAGGCGTAATCTGAAAACTCACCTCTTCAGTCAAGCATACACTCCTACCTAGGACACCTTGACCACTAACCACCATCTCATACACAGCTTCCCTTTACCTACTGGCAGGGCAGTTTCTAGGCTAAATTGCACCCAGGGCGGGGGTGTAAAAATGGCACCCCCTTCCCCCCACCCCTGTGGACTCGGGAACCCTTACTCACAAGTAGATCTGCTTACTTACTAGTGACCAGCCACTCATCCAGGAGGAAGCATTGACCAGGAAAACACACAGGTGAAGAGAGCCCGGAAAGCCGACTCCTCCATGGGCGCCGTGCACTGACAACCTGCAGTTCTGCTACAGAACATCAGGTGTCATCACGCAGTGGTGACGTGATGATAACTTGACGTCTGACGCAGGCAGCCCAGGAGGAATCAAGGAAAGTGATTGCGCTGGTAATCTTCTTTCTTCTTCCATTTGGCTTCACTGCGTATCACCAGCTCCCTAGCGGTTATGTCCTTCTGTCTGCGCCCCCTTCTTTTATTTGCCGGTCTGCGCCCAGGGCAGTCGCCCTGCCCGCACTGCCCAAGAAACAGCCCTGCCTACTGGCCCATACCTTAAACCTTTAGACCAGGGGTGCCCACACTTTTTCAGCTCGCGAGCTACTTTAAAATTTGCCGAGGCCAGGAGATCTACCAACGTCTCAAATGCCATGCCCCCCCCTCCCGCGTAGGTTAGCCAGGTATATGTGCCTGCAGCATAGGTTAGCCAAGTATATGTGCCTGCACCATAGGTTAGGTGCTCTCAGTATAGGTTAGCCAGGTATATGGGCCCTCAGTATAAGTTAGCCAGGTATACGGGCCCTCAGTGTAGGTTAGCCAGGTATATGGGCCCTCAGTGTAGGTTAGCCAGGTATACGGGCCCTCAGTATAGGTTAGCCAGGTATATGGGCCCTCAGTGTAGGTTAGCCAGGTATATGGGCCCTCAGTGTAGGTTAGCCAGGTATATGGGCCCTCAGTGTAGGTTAGCCAGGTATATGAGCCCTCAGTGTAGGTTAGCCAGGTATATGGGCCCTCAGTGTAGGTTAGCCAGGTATATGGGCCCTCAGTGTAGGTTATCCAGGTATATGGGCCCTCAGTGTAAGTTAGCCAGGTATATGTACCTGCAGCTTAGGTTAGCCAGGTCCTCTGGACTTCTGGAAAGCTCTGGGACTGGCAGGCAGGCTGCTGGCCAATAAGGATGCAGGGGAGAAGAGGCGGCGCGGCCGCTACGACATGGCTAGGGGAGTGCCGAGCACGTTACAAGCACGCACGTTGCAGGCTGCCCGCCGCTGCCCCCAGCCATGACGTAGCGGCCGCCCCGCCTCTCTCCTCCCCTGCATCCTTATTGGCCAGCGGCCGGCAGCTAAACATGATGAGCTGCTGGCCGCAACATTTAACGAGACGTGGCCTCTCCGAGAAGGCGGTCGTGATCTACCGGTAGATCGTGATCAACCTATTGGGCAGCCCTGCTTTAGACTGTAAGGTCTTTTCGCCAGGGCTCTCTCCCCCTTTTGTCTCACAATGCTGTGTAATTGGCATACATACCTCCCACCCCTGTGTAAAAATGTTGTTAATCTGTTCACTGCATGAGCTGTTATCCACTCTTGTCTTGCATTAACTGTTGTATTGTATATTTTGTATTCTTATACCCTGTATGCTGTTGTAGTGTTGGGCGAACACCTAGATGTTCGGGTTCGCGAACGTTCGCCGAACATCGCCGCGATGTTCGGGTGTTCGCGCCGAACTCCGAACATAATGGAAGTCAATGGGGACCAGAACTTTCGTGCTTTGTAAAGCTTCCTTACATGCTACATACCCCAAATTTGCAGGGTATGTGCACCTTGGGAGTGGGTACAAGAGGAAAAAAATATTTGAAAAAGAGCTTATAGTTTTTGAGAAAATTGATTGTAAAGTTTCAAAGGAAAAATTGTCTTTTAAATGTCATGTTTCTTTGCACAGGTAACATGCTTTTTGTCGCCATGCAGTCATAAATGTAATACAGAGAAGAGGTTCCAGGAAAAGGGACCGGTAACGCTAACCCAGCACCAGCAGCAGAACACGTGATGGAACAGGAGGAGGCGCAGGAGGAGAAGGCCACGCTTTTTGAGACACAACATCCCAGGCCTTGCATGAGGACAAATAGCGTGCGGATATAGCAATGCATTTTGCCGCCATGCAGTCATAAATGTAATAAAGATGAGAGGTTCAATAAACAGGGACCGGCAACGCTAACCCAGCAGCAGCACACGTGATGGAACAGGAGGAGGCGCAGGAGGAGAAGGCCACGGTTTTTGAGACGCAACCCAGGCCTTGCATGAGGACAAAAAGCGTGCGGATATAGCAATGCTTTATGCAGCCATGCAGTCATAAATGTAAACAGATGAGAGGTTCAATAAACGGACCGGAAACGCTAACCCAGGCCAGCAGCAGCAGCAGCACACGTGATGGAACAGGAGGAGGCGCAGGAGGAGAAGGCCACGCTTTTTGAGACACAACATCCCAGGCCTTGCATGAGGACAAATAGCGTGCGGATATAGCAATGCTTTTTGCCGCCATGCAGTCATAAATGTAATACAGATGAGAGATTCAATAAACAGGGACCGGAAACGCTAACCCAGGCCAGCAGCAGCAGCAGCACACGTGATGGAACAGGAGGAGGCGCAGGAGGAGAAGGCCACGCTTTCAGACACAACAACCCAGGCCTTGCATGAGGACAAGAAGCGTGCGGATAGCATGCATGTTGCCGCCATGCAGGCATAAATGTAATAAAGATAAGAGGTTCCATAAACAGGGACCGGCAACGCTAACCCAGCAGCAGCACACGTGATGGAACAGGAGGAGGCGCAGGAGGAGAAGGCCACGCTTTCAGACACAACAACCCAGGCCTTGCATGAGGACAAGAAGCGTGCGGATAGCATGCTTTTTACCGCCATGCAGTCATAAATGTAATAAAGATAAGAGGTTCCATAAACAGGGACCGGCAACGCTAACCCAGCAGCAGCACACGTGATGGAACAGGAGGAGGCGCAGGAGGAGAAGGCCACGCTTTCAGACACAACAACCCAGGCCTTGCATGAGGACAAGAAGCGTGTGGATAGCATGTTTTTTGCCGCCATGCAGTCATAAATGTAATACAGATAAGAGGTTCAATAAACAGGGACCGGAAACGCTAACCCATCACAGATAGTCATTGTTCATGTTACTTGGTTGGGGTCCAGGAGTGTTGCAGAGGCGTTTCCATTCCAGGATTGATTCATTTTAATTTGAGTCAGACGGTCTGCATTTTCTGTGGAGAGGCGGATACGCCGATCTGTGACGATGCCTCCGGCAGCACTGAAACAGCGTTCCGACATAACGCTGGCTGCCGGGCAAGCCAGCACCTCTATTGCGTACATTGCCAATTCGTCCCAGGTGTCTAGCTTCGATACCCAATAGTTGAAGGGTGCAGATGGATTTTCAACACAGCTACGCCATCTGACATGTAGTCCTTGACCATCTTCTCCAGGCGATCGGTGTTGGAGGTGGATCTGCACGCTTGCTGTTCTGTGGGCTGCTGCTGCATGGGTGTCATAAAATTTTCCCACTCCAAGGACACTGCCGATACCACTCCCTTTTGGGCACTAGCTGCAGCTTGTGTTGTTTGCTGCCCTCCTGGTCGTCCTGGGTTTGCGGAAGTCAGTCTGTCGGCGTACAACTGGCTAGAGGAGGGGGAGGATGTCAATCTCCTCTCTAAAGTCTCCACAAGGGCCTGCTGGTATTCTTCCATTTTGACCTGTCTGACTCTTTCTTCAAGCAGTTTTGGAACATTGTGTTTGTACCGTGGATCCAGAAGGGTATAAACCCAGTAATTGGTGTTGTCCAGAATGCGCACAATGCGTGGGTCGCGTTCAATGCAGTCTAGCATGAATTGAGCCATGTGTGCCAGAGTCCTGCCAGAATCCTCATCATCCTCTTGTGTGCGTTGTGATAGTTGTTGTGATGCATCATAGTTGTCACCTTCTTCCTGGTCTGCTTCTGTTGACCATTCGCGCTGAATTGTGGAAGTCCAACGTGCACCGCTCTGGCCCTCGTCAGTGGTGGCAGGAAATTCCTGCTCCAACTCCAGCTGTTCCTCCTCCTCTTCTTCGTCATAGCTGCTGGGGCCAGCGTTTCCTGAGGCGGATGGCCTGATGTTGGTACCATCACGCTGATCGTTTTCTCCTTCAGATTCCCCCAGTTGCATCATAACAGCTGTTTCCTTGATTTTCAACATTGACCTCTTCAGTAAACACAGCAGTGGTATGGTAATGCTGACTGAAGAGTTGTCACTGCTCACAAGCAACGTGGATTGCTCAAAATTTTGGAGGACTTGGCAGAGGTCCAACATGTTGGCCCAATCGGATCCACAGAAGCTTGGCAGCTGTCCGGATGCGCCTCAGTACTGCGCCGTCATGTACTGGACCACTGCACTCTTCTGCTCGCAAAAGCGGGCTAGCATGTGCAGCGTAGAATTCCAGCGCGTAGGGACATCACACAGCAAGCGATGGTGGGGGAGATTGAAGCGCTCCTGCATCTTGGCGAGTGCCCCCGAAGCAGTACTGGAATTTCTACAATGTTTGGCCACTCGTCGCACCTTCAACAGAAGATCGGCCACGCCTGGGTATGTCCTCAGGAACCGCTGAACTACTAGGTTCATCACGTGCGCCAGGCAAGGGATGTGTGTCAGCTTAGCCAACCTTAAAGCGCGAATGAGATTACTCCCATTATCACACACAACCATGCCCGGTTTCAGGTCCAGCGGTGCCAGCCACAAATCCGTCTGTTCCTTTATTCCCCTCCAAATTTCCTCCCCTGTGTGCTGCTTATCCCCAAGGCAGATCAGCTTCAGCAACGCTTGCTGACACATGCCAACAGCTGTGCTGCACTGCTTCCACGATCCTACTGCTGCTGGGTTAGCGTTTCCGGATGAGGTACAGCTTTGAGATGCGTTGGAGGAGAAGGAGTCAGAGAGGTAGGTGCTGCTGTTGTTATCCAGTGGGAGGGACGGCGGTGCAGCTGTTTGCGGCATGGGCAACACCCGCGCCGTAGCAGGTGAGGAATCGCTGCCAGGCTCCACAAGGTTCACCCAGTGCGCGGTAAGGGAGATGTATCGACCCTGGCCGAACGCACTCGTCCAGGTGTCAGTGGTGAGGTGAACCTTGCAGGCAACGGCATTCTTCAAGCTTCGGGTTATTTTGCTGACCACGTGCTCATGCAACTCAGGCACTGCAGAGCGCGCAAAGTGGTAGCGGCTGGGAACCACGTAACGTGGGATGGCCACTGACATCATGCCCTTGAAGCTGTTTGTCTCCACCACTCGATATGGCAGCATTTCGCAGGCCAGAAGCTTGGCTATGCTGGCTGTTACTGCCACGGCCCGGGGGTCATTTGCTGGCAATTTCCTCTTGCGCTCAAACATCTCCGAGACAGACAACTGAACCGTAGGGCTGCACACTGAAGGGCTGTTGGTTGTTGTGTTTGATGAACACTGGGAGACCTCAAGAGCACTACTCCGGAAAGTGACAGTGTCAGCGTCGTCTGATGTTTGTGAATGTTGTGAACCACGCAATGGCTGGGCTACTGCTGCTGCTGAGGCGGGTCTGGTGGTGAGTCTGGTGACCCCAAGGGAGGCAGTGTTGCTGGTACCCTGTCCTGCCGCGTTTGCCCACAGAGTGGGATGTTTGGATAGCATGTGGCAGCTCATGCTGGTGGTGGAGAGGTTGTTAATACTTTTCCCCCTGCTCAGGCGGGTCTTGCACACCTTGCAAATCGCCATAGTACCATCCTCAGTGCTGTCTTCAAAGAAAGCCCAGACTTTGGAGCACCTGCCTCGCTGGCGATTTCTGTTTGCGCCTCTTTTGCCTCTCACTTGAACTTCCACGCTTGTGGTGCCTGAAATTTCGCGCCGCCTACCTTGTGGCACAAGGCGACTCGTGCAGCAGTGGGTTCTTCAACAGACTCATCTGTGCTGCTGCTACGACGGCGATGTTCTCGTTCACAAACAAAATCTGGGTCTATGTCCACATTGTCCATACCCTCCTCTTCCATCTCCTGAAACTCGTCATATGTCATTGTGGGGGGCCGCCGCCGTGGAGTAGAGCTCCCCAGAACAACCTCTGCGCAGCTCACTCCAACGTCGTCTACCAGATCTTGTCGGCCGACCTCCTGCAATTGAAACCCCTCCTGCCCAACTTGGTCTGGGATTTGGGTTTCCGAGTCCTCCTCGGACTCGCCTTGTATTTCAGTGCGCGGTGCATTTCCCACAGTTAATGGTTGTGAATCCGGGCACAACATTTCTGGCTGTTCCTCCATTGACCTTTGAAAGGTGGAAGTTTGTTGGGCTGGGAATAGCTCCTGCGAATACCCCATTGTGTCCTGAGGTAATTCATCGGACTGGTTATCTGGCAGTTGTGTGCGTGGTGTCGCTGCCGGTTGTGTCAGCTTTGTGCCCACTGGCTCCTTGTAACTGGCTGAGGACTCGGACCTCGTGCGTGATGTGCTGGTGCTGCTTAACCCACTGCTGGATGCTTGAGAGGTCATCCAAGTAATTATCTGGTCCTGTTCTTTTGGATTTGTGAGGGTTGTTGTCCTGGACAACATGGGCGGTATTGAGTGGGTTTTCTTGGGTGCTCCCCTGTGGCCTGTACGTGAACCGTCAGGGGAAACACCTCTTCCCTTGCCCCTCCCTCTTTCACCAGATTTCTTCCTCATTTCACTTATCCTTAAAGTACACGCTGACTGGCAGCAGTACAGTGGCAGTACAGAAATGCTATACAGTGGTGGGTGAGCGGTGTACCACTATTCCCAGCAGCGACACAGAGCACAATGCTATACAGTGGCGGGTGAGCGGTGTACTACTGTTCCCAGCAGACACAGAGTGGCAGTAAACACAATGCTATATAGTATGGCTGAGCAAGGTACACAGAGTGGCAGTAAACAGAATGCTATATAGTGTGGCTGAGCGAGCGGTGTAGTACTGTTCCCAGCAGACACAGAGTGGCAGTAAACACAATGCTATATAGTGTGGCTGAGCGAGCGGTGTACTACTATTCCCAGCAGACACAAAGTGGCAGTAAACAGAATGCTATATAGTGTGGCTAAGCGAGGTACACAGAGTGGCAGTAAACACAATGCTATATAGTGTGGCTGAGCGAGCGGTGTACTACTATTCCCAGCAGACACAGAGTGGCAGTAAACACAATGCTATATAGTGTGGCTGAGCGAGGTACACAGAGTGGCAGTAAACACAATGCTATATAGTGTGGCTGAGCGAGCGGTGTACTACTATTCCCAGCAGACACAGAGTGGCAGTAAACAGAATGCTATATAGTGTGGCTGAGCGAGGTACACAGAGTGGCAGTAAACAGAATGCTATATAGTGTGGCTGAGCGAGGGGTGTACTACTATTCCCAGCAGACAAAGAGTGGCAGTAAACAGAATGCTATATAGTGTGGCTGAGCGAGGTACACAGAGTGGCAGTAAACACAATGCTATATAGTGTGGCTGAGCGAGCGGTGTACTACTATTCCCAGCAGACACAGAGTGGCAGTAAACACAATGCTATATAGTGTGGCTGAGCGAGGTACACAGAGTGGCAGTAAACAGAATGCTATATAGTGTGGCTGAGCGAGCGGTGTACTACTATTCCCAGGAGACACAGAGTGGCAGTAAACAGAATGCTATATAGTGTGGCTGAGCGAGGTACACAGAGTGGCAGTAAACAGAATGCTATATAGTGTGGCTGAGCGAGCGGTGTACTACTATTCCCAGCAGACACAGAGTGGCAGTAAACAGAATGCTATATAGTGTGGCTGAGCGAGCGGTGTACTACTATTCCCAGCAGACACAGAGTGGCAGTAAACACAATGCTATATAGTGTGGCTGAGCGAGGTACACAGAGTGGCAGTAAACAGAATGCTATATAGTGTGGCTGAGCGAGCGGTGTACTACTATTCCCAGCAGACACAGAGTGGCAGTAAACAGAATGCTATATAGTGTGGCTGAGCGAGCGGTGTACTACTATTCCCAGCAGCGACACAATGACTACGGGGACCCTGGGTAGCGTAGCTGGAGCGCGAACTACCCTGCCTGCCTACCCAAAGCTAAACCCACAGACAAATGGCGGAGATATGACGTGGTTGGGGTATTTATTTACCCGAACCACGTGACAGTTCGGCCAATCAGAGCGCGTTCGGGTCCGAACCACGTGACCCGTTCGGCCAATCACAGCGCTAGCCGAACGTTCGGGGAACGTTCGGCCATGCGCTCTTAGTTCGGCCATGTGGCCGAACGGTTTGGCCGAACACCATCAGGTGTTCGGCCGAACTCGAACATCACCCGAACAGGGTGATGTTCTGCAGAACCCGAACAGTGGCGAACACTGTTCGCCCAACACTATGCTGTTGTACAGTGCCACGGAAGATGAGGCTAATGCACTTTCAAGTAGTTTTTGTAAGATAGGTTCTTAGGTGTATTACACTGTCATTTTCTCTTCCCTCCCCCAGTGGGCAGGCAAACACGGACACCTGTATATAGGTAGATGGGAGGAGTGATAGACAGGCCCCCACATGTCCTGAAGAGGCGTGTTGTACACGTGAAACAGCTGTAGACCAGGCACATTGTTTGTACCTGGACATCATGGCTCAATAAATAAATTTTGTATTGAAGAGTGCCGGAGTCATCCACTCTTCTGTGCTAGAGAGTACTTACACAACCCAAACATCATGTACCAGTTTTGCCTGCAGAACACAGTTGGCCCGTGCATGGCCCGGAGGTCTGTTATTGTTACTCAAGTACAAGAATGGAGCAATTTGCTTCGGAGCCATAAAGCCACAGATCTTTCTAGAATCTAGGCTTTGCACAACTCTTCATAGAAATACACTTGGAAAAACAGGAATGTTGGTTCTCTGATTTTGAAGTCCAAAACATATTACTGCAGGGAGGTGGACAATTGGCAAAATATGCTAATCATTTAGGAGACTTTTCAGGTATTTTCAAATACAGTGATCTCTTTAAATGTGATTTAATAAGAGCTGATAGCTTCTGCGCGTCAATAACGACATGCAGGTTTCCACCAGGATAATATTTTCTGATTATCGGTGATGATGTGACAGCTTAGATAAGAATTGTACATAATTAATCTCGCTGTCATCTGCCACAGCGGTGATGTGCCGAGACTATCTAGAAGTCTGGCTGCCAATTTTGTTAATTAGAAAAAAATAATTTTATGCAGATTTTGACCATTTAATAATTACATTATGAAAGCACAGACTTCACGGTGCCAGTATCAGATCTGTTGTTGAATATTTTCCCAGAAAGGAAGAGTGGGAGAATGGTAAGAAAAAGTAGCTGATTAATCAACCTCCCTGGGCTGAAGCTTATTAGAGAACAAGAATCACCCTGCACATCCTGTCTGATATAGTAAAGATTGTCTGTTGTTAGGTAGCAGAGACTAACAACCTTATTAGGGTCATATCAGACTATAGTGAGTGTTGCTTAACCATTTCAGCCCACGGGTATTTTTCACCTTATGGACAAGAAGAATTTTCACCTGTCAGCACTCCTCCCATTCATTTCCCAATAACTTTATCACTACTTATCACAACAAAATGATCTATACCTTGTTTTTTCCTCCACCAATTAGGCTTTCTTTTGGTGGTACATTATGCTAAGAATTATTTTATTCTAAATGCATTATGATGGGAATAATAATAATAAAAAAGTCAGTAGGTGTACTTTACTATTTGGCCACAAGATGTCCCTGCTGAGCAAAAATCCTTTGTACACTAAGGGCTTGATTCACAAAGCGGTGCTAACTGTTAGCACGCCTGTGAAAACCCCCTTAGCACGTCTAAACAAGCTTCTCGTGCATAAAACTTTATGCGCATAAAACTTTACGCGCACACTGCACAGAGCGCAGGGCGCACCGCGCGAAGTGCCTATTAAAGCCTATGTGACTTAGCGCGCATAAAACTTTGCTTAGCACCCTGGTTAGCACGTCTAAAGACTTTAGACGTGCTAAGTAGGTTAGCACCGCTTTGTGAATCAAGCCCTAAGGGCTTGATTCACAAAGCGGTACAAACTGTTTAGCACTGGAGTGCTAAACAGTTAGCACGTGAAGTGCCGTTCGCTGACTTTTGCGTGTGCAAAGTGCCGCGATTTGCGCGATCGAGGACTTTTGCGTGCGCGCAAATGTCCGCGATCGCGCGAATCGCGGCACTTTGCGCGCGTAAAAGTCCGCGAACGGCACTTCACGTGCTAACTGTTTAGCACACCCGTGCTAAACAGTTTGCACCGCTTTGTGAATCAAGCCCTAAGTAGGATACAATGGGCTTGATTCACAAAGCGGTGCTAACCTACTTAGCACGTCTAAAGTCTTTAGGCGCGCTAACCAGGGTGCTAAGTAGGTTAGCAACGGTTTTCTGAATCAGATCGCGCGCTAAGTACCTATGATCGTACGCAAAGTCCTATGCGTGCGCTAAGTCCCATGGGCTTTAATGGGCATTTTAAAGTTTTACACGCATAAAGTTTTGCGCGCGTAAACTTTTACACGCGAAAAGCTCGTTTAGCTGTGCTAAAGGGTTTTCACAGGCGTGCTAACAATTAGCACCGCTTTGTGAATCAAGCCCAATGTGTAGTCATATTGTAACTAAGCAAGTGACGCAGGTTTCCATCGGAAACCTGGGATAACATTGCCGGCGGGGAGATTATGAATGGAAACATTATTTCCATTCATAAATTTAACGATTGGGCGACGGAAACTGGCCGAAATGGCTCTATGTATTGAACAAAAACAGTGTTTCTTCTTGGCGGACATGCTTGGATTGGCACAGGGGACTTTTGTCCCCTGCAGCCAATCCCCCCCTGCTAGCAGCAGCAGCACGATCGAGGGCATGATCGCCTGCAAACCCCCCAAACTGCAGGGACGTGACTAGCGCGTCCCTGTGGCTCTAGCAGCTGCCGCTGCGGACATGAAGCTCACGTCCGCGCAGCATATATGATTAAAGCAGGGCTTTTCAACCTTTTCACTAATTGTACAACTTTTATAGCATTAAAAATGTAAAGTACCACCAGTGAGTAGATTGGACCCGATCAGGCTCTGCTGTTTCTGCCTGAGCGGAGAACCGCTATTGCGCATGCGTTCACGCTGACAAGGACCTTCTTTAGAATCCAGAGGCTTCCCCCTCTCTAGGTAAGTACCCCCGGGGCACTTTTTTCTTACAGGTACACTTTAAGAAAAGGGTAACATATGGGAGGGGAGTAGCAGGTGTTGGTGGATTGATGTCACTTTCTATATTTGAAGTATACCCACAGTGACTGTGCACCATTTGCCTGGATGTCTCCTTCCCGCTGATCTGAGGTCTGAAGTATGCCGCAGGGCAGCACAGCGAGGAGCGAGTGAGGGGGAGCTGAACTTTGTGGAGGCTGGACGGGACCAGGACAAGAGGCAGGCGGGTAATTAAGTGGCATGCAAACACAGAATGTACCACCTGGCCAACAGCAAAGTACCACTGGTGGTACACGTACCACAGGTTGAAAAGCTCTTGCTTAAAGGACACCTGAAGTGAGAGGGATATGGAGGCTGACCTATTTATTTCATTTTAAACATTGCAAATTACCTGGCTGTCATGCTGTTCCTCTACTGCTAATAATTTTAGCTATGGACATTGAACAAGCATGCTGCTCTGCCTTATGCTTGTTTCAGGTGTGTGATACAGGCACTACTGATGCATGAAAGAACTGCAGGACTGCCAGGCAACTGGTATTGTTGGGTGGAGATAAATGCACTTGAATGAGCCGATCCAACACTCCAAATTACTCATTGGCGACTCGGGGAGGCTCTACACATGCTAGATTCTTGGCAGAGAGGGTCGGACCAGCCATCTTGGCCTAGAAACATTTATAGCAGGTGTATAAGGCTTACAGAGCCTCTGAGCACCTCTCATGGGCATGCCTTTAAGACTCTGACCAGTACTGCAAAGTACTTAAAGATGCATACCTTTCTGTAGCTTGTGCTTTCCACTTTCATTTGAAGTCTGAATCGCCGTTGTACACCAAATAGTTTTCGATTGATTTTAATTTAACAATCGCGGCTGCCATCTTGGCTATTTAATAACTTTGGGGTCACCCCTGTCTTCTCAGGTAGAGGAGTGCATCACTGAATGAAGCAGGAAGAGGAAGTGACCCGCATGGCCATTGCAAGAGGCTCCTCTAGAGTGGTCATAGCATGACTTTGTTGGAAGTCGTCTGTCTTAAAGTCATGCCCATGAGAGGTGCTCAGAGTCCTTTTAAAGCGAACCTAAACCGAGGCTTCCATATTTATTTCCTTTTAAGCAATACCAGTTGCCTGGCTATCTTGCTGATCTCTTTGGCTGCAATAGTGTCTGAACCTCACACCTGAAACAAGCGTGCAGCTAATCCAGTCAGATTTAAGTCAGTGCACCTGATCTGCATGCTTGTTCAGGGTCTATGTCTAATAGTGTTAACAGCAGAGGATCAGCAGGACAGCCAGGCAATATGCACTGTTTACAAGGAAATAAATATGGTAGCCTCTGTATCCCCCTCGCTTTAGGATCCCTTCAAGTATGAAGCCAGATAAAAGTCATTGTATGTATACAGACTGTCCCATCAGGAGTATTAAGGTGGCCACACATCTAGCGATTTAGCTATACGATCAACTATTCGATTAAATCATTTTATGGAATTGAGAAAAAATCCAGCGTGTTCCAGTATGCCCAATCGATGAAAAGTGGCTAATTTCATGTCAAATCGAGCAACTTAATCGATCGAGCAGGATGCAACATATTTGTCGATCGCACAGGAATCGGCTACTGTTCACAAGTCTTTAGATCGACTCTGAATTGATTTTTGTATTTCGAGCATGAAGACACATCGTTCAGATCAATTAGTGAAGGTAAATTGCATAGGCTATCGATTGTAGTGTATGGGCCACTAGTTGATCAACTTTCGATCAACCATACTGAAGTCGATTCCTTAATAAAGTTGATCGCTTTGTCGATTGAATCAGAATCACTAGATGTATGGCTACCTTTAAACTTCATGATTTTCAGACGGAAGTCTTTGTGGTAGTAAGGCTCAAGGCTCATACACACATGCTTAAAAAACAAGTCTTTTAAGTACACGATTATCAAACAACTTCAAGAAGTTGGACAACTTTTCTCAAGTAAAAGACGTGCAAACACAAGGCGTTATCACTGACAAGAGGCGACCAACGACTGATAAGACGCAGCTCAAGTCAATCCAACAGTTACCTACAGAACGTCTGTTAAACTGTACGATGTCCATCAAACTGTACTATTTATGTTAATGGAACTATTCCTGTTATACTGTACTAGCCTGTGTGTACCAATAACATTTCCAGATGTGGTACTTGGCATATAAAGCCGATTCGGATTCTATGGGTAGCAGTTATTCGTCTGGCTCCCTGTGCACCACTAACTTCTGCTTCGCTACCAATCCCTGTAAATGCGTTGCTTAGCAATACACTTGGTGCAGGCTAGGGGCACTGTTATTCTACTCTCCTCCCCCGCTATAGCAACAGAACGCTCCAGGCTAGCGATGCATCTCTACAGAACTCAGCACTAAACTGTCACCTAAAGGATCACATCCAGATTTCTGCGGAAGACTACAATTTAATATATGTATGGAGACTGCTTGTAGCCTCTGCTGATGTCAATCTCCCAGCATGCAGCTTGTTAAGCATAACTGCATAACGGGCATGGGGAGAGTTTTTCACCACAAAGGTCTCGATTCACTAAGCATTACTGCATTTGGGTATGCAGAAAACAGCTGATTTTACCAATCTCCTTCCCAAACGCGAAATAACTAAACCTGCTACCGCACTGAAAAGCAAAAGTACTGACTAACGAGGTAAATTAATGACTTGTGCATTAAATACCTCAAGAAATGTCAAGAAATTGCAATTCATGAAGATTAAAGCATTCGGTAAATCAAGCAAAAGTTTTCTATATATACCTCCAGCTCTGACTAGCGATAACTCACACTTTCCATGCTGTAACATTTATTATTATTATTTAGTATTTATATAGCGCCGACATATTACACAGCGCTGTACAGTGTATATATATATATCTTGTCACTAACTGTCCCTCAAAGGAGCTCACAATCTAATCCCTACCATTGCCATATGACTATATTATGTAGTGTAAGTACTGTAGTCTAGGGCCAATTTTAGGGGGAGCCAATTAACTTATCCGTATGTTTTTGGAATGTGGGAGGAAACCAGAGTGCCCGGAGGAAACCCGGTTTCTATCAACATTATTGATAGATGTAGCAGATAGCCAATATGGACAGCCACACAGCCCTGCTTGTCACCCGACTAGGTACAATACCCTGGGGGGCGAGGCTTCAGTATGGCAGAACAGGAGGAGGCGACTTTTTAAAAGGCTTTTCTGCATCCCTATAAATGTGAATATCTGTATGCTCATGTCTAGAAGAGCTCCCTCTTGTGGCTGCAGCACACCTAAAGGTATGCACTGGACAGAAAACCCAGACTCATGCACACAGACTCACCGCTTTCTGCCTGACCTGCTCCACAGCTGGTAAGTGAGACTTACCGAGCAGGGCTTAGTGAATGGAAGCATGTTTGTTCGGTAAACTACGAACTTCTACGGCATGGGAGAAATCTTAGTGAATTTGGAAAAAAGTGTCAAATACCTAATACGGTATTTTACTTACCTAAATTATTTTACCGAACTGCCTTTAGTGAATTGAGGCCTATAGGATAGGAAAATGACAAAAGCTGAGGAACATTTGCTGTTCAGCTTTTGTTATTTTCCTAACGTGCCGTGCATGCTACCTGCTAATGTAACACAAGTATAATTCCAGGTTAGAAGTCGACTTTCTGAAACCTTTCCATAAATCCTCAGAATTAAGGCTTCATAATAGAATCACTGAATGGAAGCAATAACTCATTTGACCCAGGCCACTGCGCCCCTTTGAATACTGCAGAGCCTTAGGGGTCTTTCAGGATAGAGTTCTGTCATGCACTGTGCCATGGATACTAATGTGGCTGCTGCTGCTGATCCAGGAAATACCACATAGGGACACATTTTCCTCTTCATACTTGTAACTTTCCATCGCTTTATTGCTATGAGATTCCTCGTAGGATTGAAAATGAAATGTTTTATTTCCGGAACAGAAAGAGAAATGTTTTCCAGCTTTCAGTGTCTTCAGCCTCTCTCATTTTTCAGCGTAGAGAATTCCATAATGCAGATACAACGTCAGAGTACTGACCACAAAACAAACACCAATACTCTGACTAAGAAGCAGAGTCAGGACATTCCTGCATGGTGAAAGGAATATAATACAGAGAGGCACATCATGCGCTAGCCTCCCAAGGACACCACATAAATGGTCCAGTATACAGATAATGAATAAATGTATACTTCCAGGTACTGCAGATGAATAGTTATAAGGAAACATTCTCCAAGCATGCAAATCTTCACTGACCCAGGAAGAAAATTAACTACTTTATGATACAACTACAGTATATGCGCAATATAGTAGCCTAAGGCTTCTGTTACATGTTACGCTGAAAAGCTGATGCGTGTTAACTTTCATAGCAGTGCATTGTAAAAAAAAAGCTGTCAGTTAAAATGTCTATAGCGTGAACTGAGTCATAGGGAAACATGGTCATTACTTTGAAAATCAGTTGCCCTTTCATTTATAACTGAGAGCAATTGATATAGTGGTCCTTTTACACTCAATCAGTTGCTGTCAGTTATAACTGAACAGACAACTTATGTGCAAGGTGATGCTTCCTGTTCGCATTAGATGTGTTTTAACTGAAAGTTTTTTTCACAATGCACTGCTAAGGAATGTTAAAAACCATTTAAGGACCAGGAAATTTTCCCCCTTATCTGTGCTGCGTGGGCTTTAGCCTATCAGATGCCGGCTATTCCCGGCCAATCAGAGGCCGGGAATCGCCGATCTCCTTTATTGATGTAAACACCGGAGATTTCTTCCCCGCATGTTTACAATTAGCCTGCAAGCCCCTATCGGCGTTAGGCGGTCGTTAAGTGGGTAAAATGCATCAGTTTTTCAGTGTATAGTGTAAGGCCGGGTTCACACATACAGTCATGGCCAAAATTGTTGGCATCCCAGAAATGTTTCCAGTAAATCAAGGATTTCTCACAGAAAAGTATTGCAGTAACATGTTTTGCTATACACGTTTATTCCCTTTGTGTGTATTAAAACAAAAAATAAGGAGGAAAAAAAGCAAATTGGACATAATGTCACACAAAACTCCAAAAATGGGCTGAACAAAATTACTGACACCCTTAATTTAATCAGTCGCTTCCTATAACCATCAATAAGCTTCTTACACCTCTCATGCGAAATTTTGGACCACTCTTCCTTTGCAAACTGCTCCAGTTCTCTCTTATTGGAAGGGCTCCTTTTCCCAACAGCTATTTTAAGATCTCTCCACAAGCGTTCAATGGGATTTTGATCTGGACTAATTGATGGCCCACTTCAGAACTCTCCAGCGATTTGTTGCCATCCATTTCTGAGTGTTTTTTGATGTAGGTTTGGGGTCAATGTCCTGCTGGAAGACCCAAGATCTCGGACACAAACTGTAATGATCGGTGTCAGCACACAGAGAGAATCTTATTATTGGTGATCTGCAGTATCACCAAGAATACAGATCTATACCTGATTATGGATGATCTGCAGAATCACCAATAATACAGATATAGTACTAACCTCTGGCTATATATATATATATATATATATATATATATATATATCGTGAGTGTTCGGTGTAACAGTATGACTTTGAGTGAACCACCTGACGAGCAAGTGATCCTAGGCAGTACAGAAGACACTGCTATAGAGTACAAAGACCTTCCTGCAGCCTGAGACTCTCCAAGGGGTGGAGTCAGGCTGAAGGTAGGAAGGACTAGAGAGTGAGTGACACCTGAAGGTGGATGTCACTGACTGATCTGGAGACTATCTCTTTAGTGGAGAGAGATAGCTCTCGAGGTCGGGCAAGCCAGGTTGGCAACACACGGACAGACAAAGTACAAAGATAGAAGGCTGATTCGGTATCCAAGGCAGGCAGGGTTTGGCAACGGAATATCAGATATGCGTGGTACCAAATCAGAAAGCAGAGGGATAGTCAGGAAAGCAACAGGTCATAACAAATATCAAACAATGCCTAGTCTTGGGTGTGAGGTCCGTGGTCTCTACACGCTGCAACTAGTCTGATGTATAATAGAATGATAACACAAGTTCCCTAGTCTTGGGTGTGAGGTCCGTGGTCTCTACACCCTGGAACTAGTCTGATGTATAACAGAATGATAACACAAGTTCCCTAGTCTTGGGTGTGAGGTCCGTGGTCTCTACACCTTGGAACTAGTCTGAAGTATAACAGAATAATAACACAAGTAATCTGGCTCAGTGTAAATTCCCAGGTCCTCCTGGTTCAAACACACTGTTGGATCTGACTAAGGTCTGAGTGCTTCCACGTAGTGTTCACAACGGCAGACAATTTGAGAGTGGCCAGCAGCTACCATATATAGAGCAGTGCTCTCTGGAGCCACCCTTAAGTGATCAACCAATGGTTACCAGCTCTGAGGTCAGCTGACCGGCCTGGTCAGCTGATCCCCCCTTGGCCATCATAAAAGTTCTGCCTTTCAACGCGCGCGTGTATTCCTAAACCTGTGTGAACTAACAGACTCAGCCACACCAGATGCACGCTGCTGCGTGCAAACCGCCACGCTGGACGCAAAACCAGCCGCCTTGCTGTCAGTACATGCGGCGGCTCTTCCGCGTTCTGCCATGTTACTAGAGGCACGCTTCCGCGTGCAGAGCGCCGCATTGGACGCGGAATCAGCCGCCTTGCTGTCTGTACACGCGGCGGCTTTTCCGCGTTCTCTCACACAAACCCAGCTTTCTGCCACGGGGCTCTACAGTGCAACCCAAAATCCTTTGGTAATCTTCAGATTTCATGATGCCTTGCACACATTCAAGGCACCCAGTGCCAGGGTCAGCAAAACAACCCCAAATCATCATGAAACCTCCACCATATTTCACTGTAGGTACTGTGTTCTTTTCTTTACAGGCTGCATTCTGTTTTCGGTAAACAGTAGAATGATTTGCTTTACCAAAAAGCTCTATCTTGGTCTCATCTGTCCTCAAGACGTTTTCCCAAGGATTTTGGCTTGCTCAGGCACATTTTGGCAAACTATAGTCTTGCTTTTTTATGTCTCTGTGTCAGCAGTGGGGTCTCATGGGTTTCCTGACATAGCATTTCATTTCATTGAAATGTCGATGGATAGTTTGCGCTGACACTGTTGCTCCCTAAGCCTTCCTAAGTCTTGAATTTTGAATTTCTTTGGACCTTGTTTGGGGCTGTTTATCCACCATCCGAACTATCCTGAGTTGCAACCTTTCATCAATTTTTCTCTTCCGTCCATGCCCAGGTAGATTAGCTACAGTGCCATGGGTTGCAAACTTCTTGATAATGTTGCACACTAGATCTCTGGAGATGGACTTGTAACCTTGAGATTGTTATTTTTCCACAATTGTGGTTCTCAAGTACTTAGACAGTTCTCTTCTCCTCTTTCTGTTGTCAATGCTTAGTGTGACACACACAGACTAAGACTAAGTGAACGTCTCTCCTTTTTATTTGCTTTTAGGTGTGATTTTTAAATTGCCCACACCTGTTACTTTCCCCAGATGAGTTTCAAGAAGCATCATATGCTTGAAACAATCTAATTTATCCACATTTTCGAAAGGGTTCCAATAATTTTGTCCAGCCCATTTTTGGAGTTGTGTGACATTGTCCAATTTGCTTTTTTTCCTCCCTTTTTTGGTTTTGTTCCAATACACACAAAGGGAATAAATATGTGTATAGCAAAACCTGTTACTGCAATACTTTTCTGTGAGGAATACTGGATTTGCTGGAAAAATTTTTGGGGTGTCAACAATTTCAGCAATGACTGTACTTCAGATGAAAATGTGTCCTGTCCTGTTTTGTCCAGTACATTCCATTCATTTTGTATTGGTTTTGCATCCGTTTTATACTGTATATGTTTCTATAGCTGTGTTTGCATATAAAGGGCCTGATTCACAAAGCGGTGATAACTCAGTTATCACGCCTAAAAGACTTTAGGTGTGATAACCTTTGCACTAGCAAAGTTATCACCGCTTTGTGCACTAACTCGCGCGAAGCTCCCGCGCGCAAAGTTTTGCTCGCATACGCGTGCGCGCAAAGTCCTATAGGGCTTAATAGGCACTTTGCGCGAACCACGATGCGCTGCGCACCGCGCAGGAGTTTGCACGAATTCCTTCAGATCACGCCTAAACTAAGTTTAGGCGTGATAAAGGGCTTTTCACAGGCGTACAAAGTGTTTGCACCGCTTTGTGAATCAGGCCCAAAAGGTGCAAATTTCTGGTTGAGTCAGGTAAAACTGATAGAAAACTGATGCAAAACTGACAGGACAGTACTGGACCGTACTGGAAATGTGCAGATTTATGTATGAACCAAGCATAAATGAAGAGAGTTCCCATCTGCCGCCGGACCGAGTGCAGTCAGCGGGAGCAGATAGTGTAGTGTCTGCTCTGATGGGCCGCTGTGGTCTGGCTGGAGCCTGGGGCGCATGCGTTTCAACCATACAGCTATATAGGAAATGCATGCACCTGTCTTTGATTATCGTACGGCACAAAGTGTGGTCTGCTTACTGCAACGGATCCAACAGATCAAGTAAAAATTAATTCTTAACTAATTTTTCCCCTTTAACCTATTTTGGTTCCTGGACGTAGAAACTACGTCCAGGAACCATGCGCGCTCCCGCGGCCGATTGTGCGTGTGCACGCGCGCTCCCGCGGCCCCGCGGTTCGTTAGCCGGGCAATCAGTGAATCGGGCTATGGTGCCCGATCACTGATTCCTCTCCCCTGCTGAAAAAGCGACCTCCCCCGTGCATCGCTCTAAGCGTATGTTACGCTTAGAGTGACATCATGTAAACAAACTCATGGCCGCCATCTTGTGGACAAAAAGTAATACTACAACTAAAAGAAAAAAAAAATAAAAATTAACACACATTTACATTATAAACATATTGTTTACATCCCACCCTCCCAAAACTACCCAAATAAAATGTTTATTATAAAAAAAAAAACATTACAATAAAAAAAAACATGTAAATATTTACCTAAGGGTCTAAACTTTTTAAATATCAATGTAAAAATGATATATTTCTCTATTTTTTTTATTTTAAACTTGTAAATAGTGATAGATGCAAAACGGAAAAAAAGCACCTTTATTTCCAAATAAAATATTGTCGCCATACATTGTGATAGGGACATAATTTTAACGGTGTAATAACCGGGACATATGGGCAAATACAATACGTGAGTTTTAATTATGGAGGTGTATTATTTTAAAACTATAATGGCTGAAAACTGAGAAATAATAATTTTTTCCTTATTCTTCCTTTTAAAATGCATTTACAGCAAAGTGGCTCTTAGCGAAATGTACCCCCCAAAGAAAGCCTAATTGGTGGCGGAAAAAAAATAGATATAGATCAGTTCATTGTGATAAGTAGTGATAAAGTTATAGGCCAATGAATGGGAGGTGAACATTTCTCAAGTGAAAACGACGGAACGCGAATGGGTTAAGAAACAAACAAAAAACGCATCTAAAACATTTTTATTCCCCATAGGAAACCGTTGCACGTAAAACGCATGTGTTTTGCATACAGTATGCAGAAAGAAAGAATGCATTGAAGAACGCATACCAACACATTTTTTGTGTGGCCCATAGACGATCATTATGTGCATTTTCTGCTCTACAGCAAAACGCATGCAATTCCTTTTTTTTTTTTATAAAATGCTAGCTGCAGATCTACACTGCTGATCTTGTGTCTTCAGCAATATATCAGGCATTGCTGGAGAAGTATGCAGCCACTGAAGGCAGAAAACCATGATTAACAAAGCAGTTAATTGTGGCACGACCGATTTATGTAAAATCACCAGCAAGGGGTGGCTAGTAATCGATTCAAATCGTACTGTAACAGAGCACTTATGGTAATATCTGCCTTTAATGACAGAGAAAATAAAGTGAGATGGTAGAAAAAAATGAAATTCTGCATCTGGCAATAATGGTGCAGTTTGAGACACATTATTTACATATGCACAAAAAAAGTTTGTTGCTAAGAAACAAGACCCGATATTACGCAGCTGGGCAGATGTTCCCATGTGTGAGAGCTGCGCATATTTTCTCATGCCATATTTACACTGTAAATTCAGTTCTAATTCCACACAGGTGTCTAATATCTAACTGTTGAAGCAGAAACATCTGATCAACGTAATCAACCCTGCTAGGTGAAATCAGAAAAAACACTGTGAAGCCTGGAACCTACAAGATTGTTTTTTTGAGCGTTTAGGGAGTGCTTTCAATTGCTAGTGAATTTCCCTAAATGCTCTGCCAATGTAAATGGATGGGACAGATTCCACTAGAGCGATTGATGGGAAAGATTCCTCTAGAGCGATTGCAATTAAGGAAATCGCAGGACATGCAGCATTTTGGGAGCGTTTCCATTTAACCAGCTGAGCGGTCTGGACGAGCTCAGCTCGTCCAACACCGCCAGCGGCTGCCGCTCAGGCCCTGCTGGGCCGATTTTGATGAAATAAAAAGCAGCACACGCAGCCGGCACTTTGCCAGCCGCGTGTGCTGCCTGATCGCCGCCGCTCTGCGGCGATTCGCCGCGAGCAGCGGCGAAAGAGGGCCCCCCTAGCCGCCTGAGCCCTGCGCAGCCGGAACAAAAAGTTCCGGCCAGCGCTAAGGGCTGGATCGGAGGCGGCTGACGTCACGACGTCGGCTGACGTCGATGACGTCACTCCGCTCGTCGCTATGGCGACGATATAAGCAAAACAAGGAAGGCCGCTCATTGCGGCCTTCCTTGTTTATTCTGGGCGCCGGAGGCGATCGGAAGATCGCCTCCGGAGCGCCCTCTAGTGGGCTTTCATGCAGCCAACTTTCAGTTGGCTGCATGAAATAGTTTTTTTTTTTATTTAAAAAAAACCCTCCCGCAGCCACCCTGGCGATTTAATCAGAACGCCAGGGTGGTTAAATAAAATTTATAGGAGCAGGGAAACCGCTCTCAAAATCGCTTGCAAAACGCTTTTTCAAATTGCTAGCAGTTGCTATAGCGCTTTGCACTTTTTAGTGGGTTCCAGGCCTTAGGTCTGGGACCCACTAGCAGCGCTTTTGAACGTGCTAGTGATTTGAAAAGTTCTTGCTAATGCAATGCTATGGGGGATTTTTAAAAAATCACATCACTCAAGTGGGATCACACCCATAGCATTACATTAGTAAGAGCTTTTCAAATCACAAGCACATAGAAAAACACTGCAAGTGGGTTCCAGGATTGAGGCCTGAAACCCACTAGGAGTGCTTTTCTGAGCACTTTGTGATTTGAAAAGCTCTTGCTAATGTAATGCTATGGGTGTGATCCCACTTGAGCAACGTGATTTTATAAAAATCCCCCATAGCATTGCATTAGCAAGAGCTTTTTCAAATCACTAGCGCTTAGAAAAGGCTGCTAGTGCGTTTGATCCCTTAAAATCTTTAGCCATGGTATAGCTCCATGTACGATGTACCTGCCGTATTCTAAAGCCTCATACAGAAGCTGGATAATCTTTGGCCGCAACAATCATTTTGGACTGTGTTGTCTGAGAATCTACCGAGTGTATAGCTATCTCTGTTTCATGAGGGCTTCCATATTGCTTTATAGGAAATTCTCTAAATTACCTGCACCTTTGATGTCCCTAAGTGACATGTGATTGTGGCTCCAGACACTAAAGGTGGCCACACACCGTCATTTTTTTTTAAATATCTGTTCAAATTCAAGAATAGCAATCAATTTTTTCTGACTGATTGTAACAATTCAAAAATCTGACCAATGTACCACACACCTATGTTCAATTTTTCCCCAATCATGAATAAAATAATTGAAAGCTCAGAAAAAAATGGATTGGAACTGTACATCAAGTCATTGATAATCCATCACACATACACCATACACCATACAATTCTTGATAAAGTTGGTCTGAAATTTCCAACATGTCCAATCTCCATAAATCGAAAAAAGGGAAATTTGATCAAAAACAAAGAAAAGCTCCAGATTTTTCAGGACAACCGATCGAATTGGTGAAAACAAAGTTGAATCTTTTAATTGTATGGTGTGTGGCTACCATCAGACTACTTTCACACTAGAGCGCCACATTACTAGACACATTTGGCATGTGATGTAACACATAAATAAGCAACTGATCAGTTTGCACTTTCATTGACTAAAATCTGCATGTCACCGACTGTGTGCAATTCTAGCATCACACAGCATGTCCTGCGTTGTAACATCATCTGAGGAGGTGTGAACTGTTCATAGATTTTTAACAGCATCATATTACAGTGTGCTAAACAGTGTCAGTTACAACGCAACATGTCCCTGTGCAAGTACACAGGCTGGTCTTACATCTATTTTTTGTGTTGCGGTGGGGATGTGATGCTCCCGCCGTATCCCACCGCAAGGCAAAAATGACAAACATGTAACCCTGGGGCAGAGTGCGCCAAAAGGGCCATATGCATAGCGCTGCCCCTGCTCAGCGACATACTCCCTGCTGGGTAGGACTGGTAGTTCCGATGGTACGTGAAGCACTCCGTCATTTACAATATGTTGCAATGTACAGTTGGTAGACATACCCTATTGACGTTCCTGCCGTGGGGCAATGTGCGAGAAGTGGTCCGCCTGACGACCAATTTCACTTGATACGAGCTTCTTCCGAGGCTCCATGCGCAAAAACATCCCAGTCTCTGGGCCATTTAAACTGTTGGGCTTCCGCTCCGAATGCTGCGCTCGTGCGTCGTTATACGTCACTTCCCACATACTAGGGTCAGCGCGCGTGCGCACTATTGCTCGCACGCTACGCAGTCCCTCAATAGGAAGCTATGTGCGCTCCACAGTGGATTTTTTTTGCGCATGGAGCCTCGGAAGAAGCTTGTATCAAGCGAAACGGTCGTCAGGCGGACCGCTGCTCCCACATTGCCCCACAACAGGAACGTCAATAGGGTATGTCTACCAACTGTACATTGCAACATATTGTAATGGATGGATGAGTCATGACGACTGTATTAAATGTATGTAGACTTAAAACCTGATAATAGTGCCGGATATTCATTTCTCTCAAACATGCAATACTGTCTGTTGTTTCTATCCAGAGCGCATTAAAGGCACATAACCTAATAGCTGTACTTCGGAGGTGCTGAATCAATATACCTAGCCAACGCAGTGCCAGTCACTATTTTTTTTTTTTTAAACAGTTTTTATTTGTAACAGAATTCCTTAGTTTGAGTACACTCTAATACAGACCTCACACAATCCCTCATCTCAGGGAAAAACAATTTGACTCAGAGGATGCTCATGGACAAATGGGGAGCTCCAGTGGGAGATTGCCGGGGCTCTCTATACAGTAGTGTATAGAGTGCTGGCGCAGAGCAGCATTGCCTCAGGGTCCATGTGGTGCGGCAGTAGTAATCGGATGAGTGCGTTTCGAACTGCGCATGCCCAGTAAGGTAAAGCCTTCGTGGGAGGAAACATAAGAGCATTTTCCTTTATTGGGCATACATGGTTCAAAAGTTACACATGCCCATTTCAAAATTGCTTGTTCACACCCCCCCCCCTTCCCAGGAGGTTGGTAAGGTCTAGAAAAAGGGAGCGGGAGGGACCCTGTAAACAACAAGCAGCAAGAGGCTATTGAGAAGTAGTGGGTGTTTTAAAGAGAAACAGTAACCGAGGATTGAACTTCATCCCAATCAGTAGCTGTATGGCTAATATTGTAGTGAAACCCCTCCCACTGTGCATTGTGGGAAATAACCGCTGTTTCTAACTTCTAAGCATCTAGTATCTCCCTCTGTGCATATGTAGATCTGTTAAAAAAACAAAAACTGTTTAGCCTATCGCATTGTTATGGGGTGTGGTTATAAATAATGGCAGTTGGTGCTATCTAGTTTTTTTTTCCTTGTCTGCCAGTACTAATGATGATAGAAACATCAAGCAGGATCGGCACCACTCAAATGAAGTAATTGGCTTTTTTTATCGGGGTTGGGTTATTTAAAGGCTTGTTTACTGTGTGTTTCTGAGGCTATTGCAATTTGAGAAAGGGCGTATGCCCGAAACAGCGTCTTGTCATTGCTGAAGCCGTGATTTTTTGATGCAATAAAAGAGCTTGAATTACTTCATTTGAGTGGTGCCGATCCTGCTTGATGTTTCTACCATTGGAGGCCTCTGTGGGCACTGAGACCTTGATCATGGCACACTAAAACTGTCGCTTTGTGGTGCTCCTCCTAAACAACGTGGTTAGTACTAATGATGATTACACGCAGGCTGATTGTGGATAAACCAATATGATCAAATTACATGGCAAATATCAATGTATTTATTTATTTTCCCCCTTTTTGCTAAAGGTAATCTTGTTTTATACTTACCTGGAATCATACCAGCATAATATGACAGAAAATAATAGCATGCCCCATAATCATGTTAGTAGATTCAGCTCAGGTAGAACAACTTTGTTTAGGAACTGAGCCATACTGAATAACACAGGGATGTGTGCAGCACAAAAATAAGAAGTTGTGGTTAGGGAAAAGCTCATATACCCAATTTACAAACATTGACAACACAAGCCAATACTCCTCATCAGCACTGAAGGAGATGTGAGATGAGGTATTCCCTGCATACTGTACACAGCAAACAAGCAGAAGACAGGAGCTGCTTGAAGTAATTACTGATGACTGCCTGATTCGGTCTTGCAATGCGTAACAGATGAAATCTTTACTCAAGTAATCAGTGCATCATTTTCTTGTAATCAAACTCAAGTTGCCTGATGGTTTAGCAGCTTGATTATATCTGATGATGAGCAGACAATCCGCATAGTATATTTAAGATCACAATATCATTCTAGTGATTCTGTATGCAGCAATCACCATGGAAACCTGTGCAGAGATGAGGAAACAGACTGATATATTAGTTGTGGCTAGCATTGACCCCCTCTAGTAGCACTTTACTGCAATAGGTAGATCTCTCTTAACCAAAAGCCCACATACATTTTGTGAGACCCCATTCTTGACCCTTTATGTGGCATACAAGCAGGGGTCTAACATAACCTTGAGAAGCAAATATTGCACCCATATAAGAAAATGTAAAAGCAGGCATATATTCCATCTAGACTCTACAGGGCCCAGTCAGAAATGCTCCATTGCGATAGTGATGGGCATCTGCTTTGTGGAGCTGGATTCTACCAAAGGTCCCATAGATTGTAAGCTTGCAAGGTCAGTGTCCTTCCCTCAGTAAAACATGGTTGTAGTGTGGGTATGCTTTGCTGGTCAGGTACCTGGAAAACTTGTATTTACAGAAGGAACTGAGAATCCTGCATTGTCCTAGAAAACTTTAAAGGGAACCTGAGGTGAGAGGGATATGGAGGCTGACATGTCCATTTCATTTTATATAATGCACATTGTATTATATAACTGTCTTGCTGATCCTCTGCCTTTAATACTTTAAGCCAAATACCCTGAACAAATATGCAGATCAGATGTATATGACAAATCTGACAAAATTAGCTGCATACTTGTTTCAGGTGTGTGATTAAGATCCTACTGACCAGAAAGATCAGCAGGACTACCAGGCAACTGGTATTGTTTAAAAGGAAATAAATATGGTAGTCTCCAACAGTCTACACCTTGGGGTCCTTTTAAATAGGGCTGGGGAATAAAGTGTAATCAGGTTATACTTTAATGGGAACTTGAGGTGAGAGGGATATAGAGAATATCATATTTTTTTTTTAAACACCAGTTGTCTGGCATTCTTGCTGATCTTTCTGGCATCAGTAATGTTTGAATCACACACCTGAAACAAGCATGCAGCTAATCTAGTCAGACTTCAGTTACAGTATCTTATCTGCATGCTTGTTCAGGGTTTATGGCTAAAAAGCATTAGAGGCAGAGTATAAGAAGAGCTGTCAGGCAATTTTCATTGTTTAAAGGGACACTGTAGGGGGGGGGGGTCAGGGGAAAATGAGTTGAACTTACCCGGGGCTTCTAATGGTCCCCCGCAGACATCCTGTGCCTGCGCAGCCACTCACCGATGCTCCAGTTCACTTCTGGAATTTGACTTTAAAGTCTGAAAACCACTGCGCCTGCGTTGCCGTGTCCTCGATCCCGCTGATGTCACGAGGAGCATACTGCGCAGGCCCAGTAAGGTCTGGGTCTGCGCAGTACGCTCCTACAGCAGCCCCCATCATCAAAGCTAAGCTATCTACACTGCCCCCACCATGTGTATCTACCATGTATAATTTGCCCTGCAGCACTGAGGATCCTTGTAGATCCTATAGGCCAGTGATGGCTAACCTTGGCACTCCAGCTGTGACAAAACTACAAATCCCATCATGCCTTTGCCTCCCCGAGTTATACTTTGAGTTGTCAGAGTATTGCAATGCCTCATGGGACTTGTAGTTCCACCACAGCTGGAATGCCAAGGTTAGCCATCACTGCTATAGGCAAAAGGCTGTTCCCAGGGACAAAGGAACTGTAGAGCTGCCAGTGGATGATGTGTATGATGATACAGTGTACTGCACTGCAGGCTGAATCTGAGACCATGGACCGATGATTGCTGATGGCAGACAGCAGACAACACTGAGGAGCCAGAACCTGCAGCCCAGGCATAGAAGCAGATAGCAGCTGCTTGTAGCCAGGAGTCAGTGGATGGAAGAGTTTGTGCACAGCACGCTTCTTAGGATGCTAGAGCCCAATTAGCAGCCTGCTGCATGTTGGTCTGTCAGCTTTTGTCAGCAGGAGACAGTGCACTGCACAGCATGTACAGCTTCTTCTGTCTGCAGGGAGTTAGAGCCCCATTAGCTGCCCACTGATAGCTGGTCTAAAGCATCCAAAGTTATCAGTGCTCAACTCATGCTGGATGCAGCACCCTGAAAAGAGGAAACGGGAAGAAGGTTGCAGGACTCCAGCCCACAACTGAATAGATGAGGGCTTCTACTGAGTGCTGCATTTGCTTGTGGGGGAAACCTGACCCCACATTCAGAGTATAAGATGCACTCTTCTCCACCCAAAAGTAAGTGTGTGTGAGAAAGTGCATCTTATAAGTCAAAACACTTCAAATACACATTGAAAACGACCAAAAAACATACCATGCTTTTCAGACTATACCAATTTATACTGTTACAAAAAAAAAAACAGTATTAAATAAATTGTATATGAAGACAACTTTGTATATCTGAGTCATTGTAACTCAGTTGTTTGTAAGTAGCAGACTGTCTGTATACAGAAGATTATAACATCATACGGACAAGGATTAAAAAAAAAAAAGTTTTTTCATCTGTTTTCACTGAAGATTTTAACTTCATTCTTCTCATCAAACTAGGAAGGGGGTCAAAAATGACACGCATTATCTATTTACTTGGGTCAGACCTCTGGGGGTCCCCTTACTAAAGTCTGTCTAGAAAAAGCATAATAAAAATCCTTCAAACATATGTTTAGAAAGACTAACCCTGAAACAGCTCTTACAAGGTCATCGCAATGCCACCATTAAGAGTTTTCTGTGTTCTCTAAAAGCCTTGCTCTAGGCACAGATAGTTTTTCTAGTCCCGTGTAGGTCCCCGAGATGTACAATAAGATGGAAATAATGCTGGCATGCATGCAACTTTCATGCAAAGTTATATGTGACCTTGAATTGGGCCAATCAAAAGAAACAGGAGGTGCACTTGATTGGCCCAATTACAACCTGCTTACAACTTGCGTTAAATTTGAATGCAAGCTGGAATTATTTGCATTGACCATGTCTAGTAGGCACTCAATGGTAGCTTGCTTTATCTGCGTTTCAGTTAGTTTAGTTGATGGTAACTCACTGGCCACTTCTGTGTCTGCCTCCCACCTGCAGTCTGACGAGTGGACTGATGCAATTCAACCAGCAGCAGCCCCACCCAAACCCTGCTGCTATCTACCTCAATACAGTTTCTTAGCATGAGGAGCATTGTATTGCTTCACACAAGAAGGTAACCTTTGAGCACTTTTATTACTCCAGGTGCACATGTTCATACGCACCTGGAGATGGACCTATCAAAAACCTTTGCATTAACACCAGAATGTAGCACAGTTAATGGACCACACCAGCTTTCACATTGATTGGTAAAATATATTTCATCCTGAAAGGTCCCATTGGTTAAAGGCCCATTATCGCAAAAAATAAAAAAATAGGCAGTTAAAATCTGACAGAACCGACAGGTTTTGGGCCAGTCCATCTCATAGGGGATTCTCAGGGTTTTGTTTGTTTTCAACAGCATTTCCTGAACAGCAGTTTAACCTCTGTTCAGGAAATGCTGATGAAAAAGAAAACCCTGAGAATCCCCTATGAAGAGATGGACTGGCCCAAAACCTGTCGGTTCTGAAAGATTTTAGCTGCCTAATTTTTTTGCAATAGTGGTCCTTTAACTATTTTAAATAAGATCATTGTGGTGTCAGTCCGTCAGTTCTGTGTGTGTATCTCACTTTCCACCATCCACCCCCACATTGCAGAGGTATCAGCTGGAGAGACAGCCTTGTAACGCTCTATGCTGTCAGACAGCTACTGTGGCTGACAAGAAAACACAGGTACTACTTCCAGCTAATGATGATGCTCTATTCACAGTATGCCAAGCATTGTTGATCATTGTTATTAGTTTTGTGCCTGGTTTCCATGACTACTTGAGCGTAAAAAGTGCTGGTTCCAATTGTGACATCTGCGTGATGTACAGAAGCATGAATATAGTTTAAGAAAGAATGCAACAAATGTTATCTGTAATGTAAAACTGCAATTACAGAATGTAGAACTACAATGGTCATGATTTCTTAAAGCAAACCAGTATCTAATAAGAAATAAATCCACACACATAAAACATATGATAGACCAGCACTCTTCACAAAAGAGTAAATTTGCATTAGCCAGTGGTTTTATTCAGAAAGTTTACATATACTGTACATTTGTAGTGACAATTGCTTATTGTTTTAAGTGCAATGGCTTGTCACTTCAAATTTGTAAGTAAACTTTCTGAATAAAACTGGTTAATTCAGATTACTTACATTGGTACTTCCGTATTATCCCTTCTGGAAAGTTTGGCAGCTTTTTTTAAAGTTCGGTTTGCTCACCCAGGAAGATCTGACCATTTTTGGAACCGGGTCACAAGTCGGTATGATGCTCAGTTCCCAAGTTATGGGGGTTTTGAAGGAGGGGCGTCCCCTGAACTTGGCTGCAGAAAGTGCAATTACAGAAGTATGGGACAAACCAGACATGATGATAAGCAGCACCCCCGGGGGGTCTTCTTCCTTCGCAGCATAAATCTGTGTCTTCAAAACTATTGTCAAGTGCCCTGGGTCTCTCATCACAGATGAAGGAGCAGCACAGCTATGCACCCTCGTCTCCTCTCTGTCTTAGGGCTGGTTCACACGGGCGTCTGCTGAGCTTTTGCTTTGCATTGCGTTCAAACGCCAGCGGTTAAACGCCAGCGTTTAAAAGCTAGCTTTTGAAAGCTTTTGAAAAGCGTTCAAGGCTAGCAGTTCTGGTCTCTGCTATTGTTTCCTGGCGTTTACGGCCTCTGAAAGCAGCATGTTGCTTTTGAGACTAGACGCAACGTTGGGATCTACTGCCAGGCTTTCATGAAAGCCTGCAAAAGCCAGCTCTAAACGCTCCCATTCACTTGCATGGGATGGCAGTAGATCCCAAAAAACGCTGCGTCTGAAACGCTGCGTTAAACGCCACAAAAACGCCCGTCTGAACCAGCCCTTACTGGCATGGGCAGGAGACTTAATTCCACTGTGCTCTCTGCAGCAAAGTGCAGGGGATACCTGTCCCCCAAACTCCCCCCAACTTAGGAATGGGCATAGCATTGACTCAGGACCCAGTGCAAAGGAAAGCAGAGACTTTCATCTTTCCAAAAATGGCCAGATCTTCCTGGAGGATCAGACAGAAGTTTAACAAAAAGCTGCCAAACTTTCCAGACGGGATAATACGCAAGTATCCTTACATTTTATGGCCCTTTTATGTCTGACTAACAGACCTATATATATTTAGTAGTCGCACAGAGCTTCACATCCAAGATACAAAATCTACTTTATTGCTCCACTTGATTAAAACATGGCAAATTTTAAAGGGAACCTGAGACAAGAAGAGTCTCAGGTTCCATACTTACCTGGGGCTTCTTTAAAGGACAACCGAAGCGAGAGGGAAATGGAAGCTACCATATTTATTACCTTTTTAGCAATACCAGTTGCCTGGCAGCCCTGCTGACCCTCCACCTCTCATACTTTTAGCCATAGACCCTGAAGCAGCATATGCAGATCAGGTGTTTCTGACATTGTCAGATCTGACAAGATTAGCTGCATGCTTGTTTCTGGTGTGATTCAGACACTACTGCAGCCAAGTATATCAGAAGGGCTGCCAGGCAACTGGTATTGTTTAAAAAGAAATAAATATGGCAACCTCCATATACTTCTCACTTTAGTTGTCCTTTATTAAGCCCCCTCATGGCCTAGCGTCCCTTGCATTCTGGCCAGGCATGCGCGTTGAATCGTGACTCGGCCAGGATTTTGGGCTGAATTGCTGGGGACTGGAGCCACCCAGGGAGACAGTGAGGGACAAGCGGCCCTATTAAGGGGACTTAAGGAAGCCCCAGGTAAGTATGGTACCTGAGACGCTTCTTATATCAGGTACACTTTAAAAGTAGTTCACTTAACTGTCACAGGCACTGGAATCACAAGGTGGCAGAGGAAAGGTCAGTCAACGTTTCACTTGGCTAGGTTTTTCTCAGGACCATCACCTGCCCCGCCATCCCTCAGCTGATGTATAGCCATCACACCGTAAGATCTATATTTATTCCACTGCAATAATTATAAAAAAATGCTTTGGGGGCTTGCTTCATTAAGGCATGGGGTGATAGGCCTAGTCACCCTGTCATGGACCTGACATAAAAGTTTATGGTGTGCCAGCTCACTCTTTGGACACACACAAGAATTCCCAGTGGGATGTCCATAAGTGGTCCTCAGTGGCTCGGATTAACTAACAACTGCACTTGGCAGCCGCGAGTACCGTTAGGCCCCTTTTACACTTAATCAGCTGCTCTCAGTTGTTCCTGTCTCATCAATCGGTGGATTATTCCAGATTTTTGAAATTAATTTAAAGGAGATTTTAAGATAAAAGTAATGTGGCCAGGGCCATGCCTGTGCAGGCGCCAGCAACTCGCTGAGTTGTCCAGCTTTCAAAGGCAGTCAGCTGAGGAACGGAGCAGCACGAAATGACAGCGAGGAACCAGGAGGACTTCAGGGGACTTAAGATGCCAAAAGTAGGTAACCAAATTACTTTTCACTTAACGTGGACCTAAACTTTTGCACAGGACAAGGAAAACCGAGAAATGCACCCTGTATGTATTTAAAGGGACACCAAGCAGTGCAGAAACTATGGAAAGATGCATATCATTTTAAAGCTCTCTTTCTCCTCTTTCCAATGATATATAAACCACCACCCTACATCTTTTAGTTTTCGCTATTTTCGCGATTGAAATTGCCGCGGCCGCGATTTCGATCGCGAAAATAGAGAAAACTAAAAGGTGTAGGGCAACGATTTAGGTGTCGTCAGAAAGAGGAGAAAGAGAGCTTTAAAATGATATCCATCAAGCCATAGTTATATTGTATTACACAGGACGACACTTTCCCCAGTGTCAGCAGCTCCATTTTGCTGAATGCAGCTGCTGACTTTGACAAAAAGTCGCCCTGTGTAATACAATATAACTATGGAAAGATGGATATCATTTTAAAGCTCTCTTTCTCCTCTTTCTGACGACACCTAAATCGTTGCCCTACGCCTTTTAGTTTTCTCTATTTTTGCGATCGAAATCGCGGCCGCGGCAATTTCAATCGCAAAAATAGCAAAAACTAAAAGGCGTAGGGTGGCGGTTTATATATCATTGGAAAGAGGAGAAAGAGAGCTTTAAAATGATGTGCATCTTTCCATAATTTCTGCACTGCTCGGAGTCCCTTTAAAGTTTAGACTGTAATTCCCCCTTACTTGTGTCTAATCACAAGTTGTAATTTGATCCTCCGCTGTGTCACATGACTGCCTATGGCAGATAAGCAGCTAAGCCCATTTCAAAGCACAGGATGTGAACAATATGTCTGCATCCATAAATCAGGAAGTAGAAACTGTGCAGATTTATTTTAGGATTTGTATCAGCTGTAACAAAGAAATGTTTGTTTAAAGGTTACTATGCAGGTCCACTTTAACACTCCCTTCAAATTAAAATATGGCTACTGTGCACCTAAAGAGTGCAGAGATTACAGTTGCCATGGTTGCAAGCACACGTGCGGTCACAATTTTGAAAATGATCAGCTACCTTCATAATTAACATGGTAAGAATCTTTAACAATACTAAACCACAATAAGACTAGTGGCTAGTATAGATCTAAGGAGACGCACACACACGTATCTCCTTCCATGCTAATTAACTGTAGTAAGCAAATCACATTTTCACCACTTCTTCAAGATTCACCCACTAAAAAGATGAGATCGGTTAAAAAAATGTTTTTGTTTATTTTACATACTGATCACCTATTGCTCGAACAGGCATCATGTTTAACATAAAACGGTGGTAAATGTATGAACCAGTAAACGCCCCGCCCCATTGGATATGCATCATCACAATCAATTCAAACGCAGTAATTAGTCGTTTAATTTGTTACTATACAAAGGATATTACAGGATCAAAGTTTAGTAGTGAAAGTGCAATGTCTGGCCGTCTGTCACGACTGTCAAGCACTGCTGCTCTTTTTTGCCAAGTAAAGAAAATGTACAGAGTTTGAGTTAAATTAGCTTGAAAAGACTTATAAAAAGATACATTTCCATAATTATTTTGTATAAAGCCCTTTTAAAAAAACAAGTCTCTGTTTAAGGAAAAATGTTATGATGGCACTGCCATTAAGAACATGGGAACTGTAAACAAAAAATATATAGTCCCACATTAACAAATATCGGTACATATTTGCCAACAGTAAGAGATTTCCCTGGACTCCGTGAAAAAAAGGGTGGGGCTTTGCAGAAATGGGTGGGACTAGGGTAGTTGTGATGTGTACCCAGCTGATCCCAAAGGTTTATAGTGTACTTGTCTACAACGTTTTATGGCATCAGTTGTATGCCGTGTCCACCCCTTCCCCTTTCAAAAAGCGCCTCCTATTGGCCAACCTGTCACCATCTCTTAAGACAGCTGACCAATGAAGGCAGTTCAACGTAAACGTACGTTTTTAGAAAGCAAAATTCAGTTACTCCAGTAGAGGGAAGCCTTTGGATCCTTCAGAGGATACATCGTTCTCCTCTAGACTACTGATCCACGATGGGACCCTCCGGAATTTCGTGGCCCCAAACCCATCCGTGACCAAGAGCAGTCGCACTGCGCCTCACGCCGCAGCATGGAGCCCTCATGGCGGAAAAAAACAAGCCCTATCGGCTCCATGCT